>NC_088422.1:73051301-73056301 GCF_034236695.1 Oncorhynchus nerka | reverse complement strand
GCCAGGTCGCAGTTGTAAATGAGAACTGGTTCTCAACTGTCCTACCTGGTTAAATAAAGGTGTTCTCAACTGGCCTACCTGGTTAAATAAAGGTGTTCTCAACTGGCCTACCTGGTTAAATAAAGGTGTTCTCAACTGGCCTACCTGGTTAAATAAAGGTGTTCTCAACTGGCCTACCTGGTTAAATAAAGGTGTTCTCAACTGGCCTACCTGGTTAAATAAAGGTGAAATAAAAAATAAATCAACCACTGCGTATGGCATGAATTTAGACAGTGGAAACACAGCCTATCCAGCCGTGACGCACACTGCCCATAAGCACAATGAAAACATGTGAATTGGTGCCTGTATACTTGGTATTTAGAAACATAAAGCACTAATGTTTTTCCCCATTTAGTTATATTTGATTAAAAAAACAAGCATAGCCTCTCCTCCTCTTTTTATTTTTGTATTTTTTAATTTCACCTTTATTTAACCAGGTAGGCCAGTTGAGAACACCTTTATTTAACCAGGTAGGCCAGTTGAGAACACCTTTATTTAACCAGGTAGGCCAGTTGAGAACACCTTTATTTAACCAGGTAGGCCAGTTGAGAACACCTTTATTTAACCAGGTAGGCCAGTTGAGAACACCTTTATTTAACCAGGTAGGCCAGTTGAGAACACCTTTATTTAACCAGGTAGGCCAGTTGAGAACACCTTTATTTAACCAGGTAGGCTAGTTTACAACTGCGACCTGGCCAAGATAAAGCAAAGCAGTTCGACACATACAACAACACAGAGTTACACATGGAGTAAACAAACATACAGTCAATAATACAGTAGAAAAATAAGTCTATATACAATGTGAGCAAGTGAGGTGAGGTAAGGGAGGTAAAGGCAAAAAAAGGCCATGGTGGCGAAATTAAATAAAATATAGCAAGTAAAACACTGGAATGGTTGATTTGCAGTGGAAGAATGTGCAAAGTAGAAATAAAAATAATGTGGCGCAAAGGAGCTAAATAAATAAATTAATACAGTAGGGAAAGAGGTATTTGATGGGCTATATACAGGTGCAGTAATCTGTGAGCTGCTCTGACAGTTGGTGCTTAAAGATAGTGAAGGAGATAAGTGTTTCCAGTTTCAGAGATTTTTGTAGTTCGTTCCAGTCATTGGCAGCAGAGAACTGGAAGAAGTGGCGGCCAAAGGAGGAGTTGGTTTTGGGGGTGACCAGAGAGATATACCTGCTGGAGCGCATGCTACAGGTGGGTGCTGCTATGGTGACCAGCAAGCTGAGATAAGGGGGGACTTTACCTAGCAGGGTCTTGTAGATGACATGGAGCCAGTGGGTTTGGCGACGAGTATGAAGCGAGGGCCAGCCAACGAGAGCGTACAGGTCGCAATGGTGGGTAGTATATGGGGCTTTGGTGACAAAACGTATGACACTGTGATAGACTGCATCCAATTGATTGAGTAGGGTATTGGAGGCTATTTTGTAAATGACATCGCCAAAGTCAAGGATCGGTAGGATAGTCAGTTTTACGAGGGTATGTTTGTCAGCATGAATGAAGGATGCTTTGTTGCGAAATAGGAAGCCAATTCTAGATTTAACTTTGGATTGGAGATGCTTAATGTGAGTCTGGAAGGAGAGTTTACAGTCTAACCAGACACCTAGGTATTTGTAGTTGTCCACGTATTCTAAGTCAGAAACGTCCAGAGTAGTGATGTTGGACAGGCGGGCAGGTGCAGGCAGCGATCTGTTGAAGAGCATGCATTTAGTTTTACTTGTATTTAAGAGCAATTGGAGGCCACGGAAGGAGAGTTGTATGGCATTGAAGCTCGCCTGGAGGGTTTTTAACACAGTGTCCAAAGATGAAAGTTGTTAACAAAGATGAAAGTTGTTAACACAGTGTCCAAAGATGAAAGTTGTTAACACAGTGTCTCAAATGAAGTCTGTTTTCATTTTGTCCTGCCCATGGAATGAAAGATGAGTATCTTGGTGAATAACGGTAAACCTCGTATTTAGAAGTTATTTTCCTGTAATTGTTCTGTTTGATATTTTGAAAACCCAGGCCCGTAGGCTACCATTACCCGAGTCCTACTATGATGAAGGATGGGTCAACAGCAATGCGTTGTCTTTTTTTATACTGACCATTTTATATCATCACAATATACATGTATTTATTGTTGAAAAAACAAACAGATTGCTTGATTTTCATAGCATTTTAATCAAAACAAACGCATTAGAGTGATTTGCTGTCCTGGTTTTATGGTGAGAGCGTCCGTGGCGCGCATGCAATGCAATGCAACTTCTGGAGAAGTGTGAATGCGATCTGTAAGATGGTTCATATATGTACATAACATGTTTTATTTGGGAGCAGTTTAACAGTGCGTGGACATCCTCCGTTGGATCTTTGTCCAGCTACTGTGAAAAGTTTGGATGTGCCATACAACCCTCCACAGTCTGCATTGTTTTAATATTATATGCCCACAGGAAGCAATTATGGTGCCTGTAAGTGTATTTAGAAATGGCCTATTTAAGCCTCCTGAGTGGTGCAGTGGTATAAGGCACTTGAGGTGTCACTACAGACCCGGGTTCAATCCCAGGCTGTGTCACAACCGGCTGCGACCGGGAGACCCATGAGGCGGCGAACAACTGGCTCGGCGTTGTCCAGGTTAGGGGAGGGTTTGGCTGGCCAGGATTTCCTTGTCCCCTCGAGCTCTAGTGACTCCTTGTGGTGGGCCGGTGGTGCCTGCAGGCACCAACGGTGTTTCCTCTGCAACATTGGTGCAGCTGGCTTCAGGGTTAAGTGGGCAGGTGTTAAGGAGCACGAGTTGGTTTCGGAGGACGCATTACTCGACCTTTACCTCTCCCAAGCCTCTTGAGGAGTTGCAGCGATGAAAAGATTGAAATTGGGAGATAAAAATTTTAAAAAACATATAGTCTATTTAAAACAAGTTGTTGTTTTGTTTTTGTTAAGCATTTGAATATAATTAATCACTCTCTTTTTAGGCCTTATCAATAATTAATTGAAATTAATTTTCTAGTTTATTGACAACATTTGGTATGTCCATGCATAGCCATAATGCAATTTACAGTAGGCCTAGCCCCTATAAGTATGAATGCTATTCATATATTTCCACACTGAAGCATTTGCAATTACTTAGAACAATGTGGACTGCAAACAATAGCACAGATGGGATAGGTCTATATTTTGTAAGCTGTTTAACAAATTATAACGGATTAACATTGGAAATGGAATTGATTTCAAGGCAATACATAAAATACAGTAAATACACAACTTGAAACTACCACATATTTAGTCATGGAGCACGTTCTGATTGGCCAGTGAGGGGTCAAGCCCTCGTTCTGATTGGCCAGTGAGGGGTCAAGCCCTCGACACACCAACAACTTGTTTATTCATTAAAACCCAGCCCTTTCACACCAACGCCAGCAACTGCAGCAATAATTGTGGTTGTGAAAATAGCAAAAATATTTCTGACACCGCCTGAACCTATAGCTGTACCGCCAGCGCTTAGCTTGGCCTTTGAGTTAGGTTTGTTCAAATAGAACCCTAAGTGTGTTGATGTCTACTTTAAGTGTTATCACTCAGTTAGACAGACAGCTTCACAGTCACACAGCTTCACAGTCACACAGCTTCACAGTCACACAGCTTCACAGTCACACAGCTTCACAGATCTCCTTATTCTACTGGGGTCAGGAGTTCAGTGGCACTGAATGATCCTCGCCACCTGCGCCACATTCCAACCACGACATCATTTCCTCCATGGCAGTGCACTTAGAGGCCAGGCTGTGGGATTCAGCTGACAAACGAGGCTCCGCTTTGAACAGCTCCAACATTTAAATACATCTAATACACACACACACACACACACACACACACACACACACACACACACACACACACACACACACACACACACACACACACACACACACACACACACACACACACACACACACACTGTAAATACTTCAGACCGTTAGTGAGTCGTCGTTGATCCAGCCTGTTTCATGCCTTTTAAACTGACATAAAAAGGGGGCGTGATAAGAGAGTGATAGGGTTGGAGGGAGAGAGAGGGTAATCCTCCCCACTTCCTGCAGTAATTAGGTGTGTGTGAGTAGAGGAGGAGAGGAGAGGATGAGAGGAGAGGAGAAGGGGAAGTGAGGAGAGGAGAGGAAGAGGAAGTGAGGAGAGGAGAAGAGGAAGTGAGGAGAGGAGAAGGGGAAGTGAAGAGAGGAGGAGAAGGGGAAGTGAGGAGAGGAGGAGAAGAGGAAGTGAGGAGAGGAGAGGAAGAGGAAGTGAGGAGAAGAGGAAGTGAGGAGAGGAGAAGGGGAAGTGAAGAGAGGAGGAGAAGGGGAAGTGAGGAGAGGAGAAGGGGAAGTGAGGAGAGGAGGAGAAGAGGAAGTGAGGAGAGGAGGAGAGGAGAAGGGGAAGTGAGGAGAGGAGAAGAGAGGAGAAGGGGAAGGGGAAGTGAGGAGAAGGGGAAGTGAGGAGAAGAGGAAGAGGAAGAGGAAGTGAAGAGAGGAGGAGAAGGGGAAGTGAGGAGAGGAGAGGGGGTGAAGAGAGGAGGAGAAGGGGAAGTGAGGAGAGGAGAAGGGGAAGTGAGAGGAGAGAAGGGAGGAGAGGGAGAAGGGGAAGTGAAGAGAGGAGAAGGGGAAGTGAAGAGAGGAGGAAGAGGAGTGAGAGAGAGTGAGGAGAAGGGGAAGTGAGGAGAAGGAGAAGGAAGTGAGGGAGGAGAAGGGGAAGTGAGGAGAGGAGAAGGGGAAGTGAGAGGGGAAGTGAAGAGAGGAGAAGAGGAAGAAGTGAGAGAGGAGAGGAAGAGGAAGTGAGGAGAGGAGAGGGGAAGGAAGTGAGGAGAGGAGAAGGGGAAGTGAAGAGAGGAGAAGTGAGAGAGGAGAAGTGAAGTGAGAGAGAGAGAGAAGGGAAGTGAAGAGAGGAGGAGAGAGGGGAAGGGGAAGTGAGGAGAGGAGAAGGGGAAGGAGAGGAGAAGGGGAGGAGGAA
>NC_088422.1:73041301-73046301 GCF_034236695.1 Oncorhynchus nerka | reverse complement strand
AGGGGTTATGGGAACAGATTTGGGTGGGGTAGAGATAGGGCAGTACTGGGCAGGGGTAGAGATAGGGCAGTACAGGGCAGGGGTAGAGATAGGGCAGTACAGGGCAGGGATGAATGAATAGAGGATGAATGAGAAGGATGAGAGGAGTTGGTCGGAGGACAAGGTGAGAGGAGGAAAGGAATGAGAAAGAGGAAGGTGAGAGGAGAGAGGTAGAGGATGAAAGTTGGAGAGGATGATTAGAGGAGGGGGTGTTTAGGAACAGATGTGGGTGGGATAGAGACAGGGCAGTACTGGGCAGGGGTAGAGAGGGGGTTATGGGAACAGATTTGGGTGGGGTAGAGATAGGGCAGTACTGGGCAGGGATGAATGAATAGAGGATGAATGAGAAGGATGAGAGGAGTTGGTCGGAGGACAAGGTGAGAGGAGGAAAGGAATGAGAAAGAGGAAGGTGAGAGGAGAGAGGTAGAGGATGAAAGTTGGAGAGGAGGATTAGAGGAGGGGGTGTTTAGGAACAGATGTGGGTGTGGTAGAGACAGGGCAGTACTGGGCAGGGGTAGAGAGGGGTTATGGGAACAGATTTGGGTGTGGTAGAGACAGGGCAGTACTGGGCAGGGGTAGAGAGGGGTTATGGGAACAGATTTGGGTGTGGTAGAGACAGGGCAGTACTGGGCAGGGGTAGAGGGGGGGTTATGGGAACAGATGTGGGTGGGATAGAGACAGGGCAGTACTGGGCAGGGGTAGAGAGGGGTTATGGGAACAGATTTGGGTGTGGTAGAGACAGGGCAGTACTGGGCAGGGGTAGAGAGGGGTTATGGGAACAGATTTGAGTGGGTAGAGACAGGGCAGTACTGGGCAGGGGTAGAGAGGGGTTATGGGAACAGATTTGGGTGGGGTAGAGACAGGGCAGTACTGGGCAGGGGTAGAGAGGGGTTATGGGAACAGATTTGGGTGTGGTAGAGACAGGGCAGTACTGGGCAGGGGTAGAGAGGGGTTATGGGAACAGATTTGGGTGTGGTAGAGACAGGGCAGTACTGGGCAGGGGTAGAGAGAGGTTATGGGAACAGATTTGGGTGTGGTAGAGACAGGGCAGTACTGGGCAGGGGTAGAGAGGGGTTATGGGAACAGATTTGGGTGTGGTAGAGACAGGGCAGTACTGGGCAGGGGTAGAGAGGGGTTATGGGAACAGATTTGGGTGAGGTAGAGACAGGGCAGTACTGGGCAAGGGTAGAGAGGGGTTATGGGAACAGATTTGGGTGGGGTAGAGACAGGGCAGTACTGGGCAGGGGTAGAGAGGGGTTATGGGAACAGATTTGGGTGTGGTAGAGACAGGGCAGTACTGGGCAGGGGTAGAGAGGGGTTATGGGAACAGATTTGGGTGTGGTAGAGACAGGGCAGTACTGGGCAGGGGTAGAGAGGGGTTATGGGAACAGATTTGGGTGGGGTAGAGACAGGGCAGTACTGGGCAGGGGTAGAGAGGGGTTATGGGAACCGATTTGGGTGTGGTAGAGACAGGGCAGTACTGGGCAGGGGTAGAGAGGGGTAATGGGAACAGATTTGGGTGTGGTAGAGACAGGGCAGTACTGGGCAGGGGTAGAGAGGGGTTATGGGAACAGATTTGGGTGGGGTAGAGACAGCGCAGTACTGGGCAGGGGTAGAGAGGGGTTATGGGAACAGATTTGGGTGTGGTAGAGACAGGGCAGTACTGGGCAGGGGGTAGAGAGGGGTTATGGGAACAGATGTGGGTGGGATAGAGACAGGGCAGTACTGGGCAGGGGTAGAGAGGGGTTATGGGAACAGATTTCGGTGTGGTAGAGACAGGGCAGTACTGGGCAGGGGTAGAGAGGGGTTATGGGAACAGGTTTGGGTGTGGTAGAGACAGGGCAGTACTGGGCAGGGGTAGAGAGGGGTTATGGGAACAGATTTGGGTGTGGTAGAGACAGGGCAGTACTGGGCAGGGGAGAGGGGTTATGGGAACAGATTTGGGTGTGGTAGAGACAGGGCAGTACTGGGCAGGGGTAGAGAGGGGTTTGGGAACATATTTGGGTGGGTAGAGACAGGGCAGTACTGGGCAGGGGTAGAGAGGGGTTATGGGAACAGATTTGGGTGGGGTAGAGACAGGGCAGTACTGGGCAGGGGTAGAGAGGGGTTATGGGAACAGATTTGGGTGTGGTAGAGACAGGGCAGTACTGGGCAGGGGTAGAGAGGGGTTATGGGAACAGATTTGGGTGTGGTAGAGACAGGGCAGTACTAGGCAGGGGTAGAGAGGGGTTATGGGAACAGATTTGGGTGGGGTAGAGACAGGGCAGTACTGGGCAGGGGTAGAGAGGGGTTATGGGGACAGATTTGGGTGTGGTAGAGACAGGGCAGTACTGGGCAGATTTGGGGGTAGAGAGGGGTAATGGGAACAGATTTGGGTGTGGTAGAGACAGGGCAGTACTGGGCAGGGGTAGAGAAGGGTTATGGGAACAGATGTGGGTGGGATAGAGACAGGGCAGTACTGGGCAGGGGTAGAGAGGGGTTATTTGGGAACAGAGTTGGGCAGGGGTAGAGACAGGGCAGTTTGGGTGTGGTAGAGACAGGGCAGTACTGGGCAGAGAGAGGGTTATGGGAACAGATTTGGGTGTGGTAGAGACAGGGCAGTACTGGGCAGGGGTAGAGAGGGGTTATGGGAACAGATTTGGGTGTGGTAGAGACAGGGCAGTACTGGGCAGGGGTAGAGAGGGGTTATGGGAACAGATTTGGGTGTGGTAGAGACAGGGCAGTACTGGGCAGGGGTAGAGAGGGGTTATGGGAACAGATTTGGGTGGGGTAGAGACAGGGGCAGTACTGGGCAGGGGTGGGGTAGAGAGGGGTTATGGGAACAGATTTGGGTGTGGTAGAGACAGGGCAGTACTGGGCAGGGGTAGAGAGGGGTTATGGGAACAGATTTGGGTGGGTAGAGACAGGGCAGTACTGGGCAGGGGTAGAGAGGGGTTATGGGAACAGATTTGGGTGGGGTAGAGACAGGGCAGTACTGGGCAGGGGTAGAGAGGGGTTATGGGAACAGATTTGGGTGTCGTAGAGACAGGGCAGTACTGGGCAGGGGTAGAGAGGGGTTATGGGAACAGATTTGGGTGTGGTAGAGACAGGGCAGTACTGGGCAGGGGTAGAGAGGGGTTATGGGAACAGATTTGGGTGTGGTAGAGACAGGGCAGTACTGGGCAGGGGTAGAGAGGGGTTATGGGAACAGATTTGGGTGTGGTAGAGACAGGGCAGTACTGGGCAGGGGTAGAGAGGGGTTATGGGAACAGATTTGGGTGGGGTAGAGACAGGGCAGTACTGGGCAGGGGTAGAGAGGGGTTATGGGAACAGATTTGGGTGTGGTAGAGACAGGGCAGTACTGGGCAGGGGTAGAGAGGGGTTATGGGAACAGATTTGGGTGTGGTAGAGACAGGGCAGTACTGGGCAGGGGTAGAGAGGGGTTATGGGAACAGATTTGGGTGTGGTAGAGACAGGGCAGTACTGGGCAGGGGTAGAGAGGGGTTATGGGAACAGATTTGGGTGGGGTAGAGACAGGGCAGTACTGGGCAGGGGTAGAGAGGGGTTATGGGAACAGATTTGGGTGTGGTAGAGACAGGGCAGTACTGGGCAGGGGTAGAGAGGGGTTATGGGAACAGATTTGGGTGTGGTAGAGACAGGGCAGTACTGGGCAGGGGTAGAGAGGGGTTATGGGAACAGAGTTTGGGTAGTGGGGTAGAGACAGGGCAGTACTGGGCAGGGGTAGAGAGGGGTTATGGGAACAGATTTGGGTGGGGTAGAGACAGGGCAGTACTGGGCAGGGGTAGAGAGGGGTTATGGGAACAGATTTGGGTGGGGTAGAGACAGGGCAGTACTGGGCAGGGGTAGAGAGGGGTTATGGGAACAGATTTGGGTGTGGTAGAGACAGGGCAGTACTGGGCAGGGGTAGAGAGGGGTTATGGGAACAGATTTGGGTGTGGTAGAGACAGGGCAGTACTGGGCAGGGGTAGAGAGGGGTTATGGGAACAGATTTGGGTGGGGTAGAGACAGGGCAGTACTGGGCAGGGGTAGAGAGGGGTTATGGGAACAGATTTGGGTGTGGTAGAGACAGGGCAGTACTGGGCAGGGGTAGAGAGGGGTTATGGGAACAGATTTGGGTGTGGTAGAGACAGGGCAGTACTGGGCAGGGGTAGAGAGGGGTTATGGGAACAGATTTGGGTGGGGTAGAGACAGGGCAGTACTGGGCAGGGGTAGAGAGGGGTTATGGGAACAGATTTGGGTGTGAGACAGGGCAGTACTGGGCAGGGGTAGAGACAGGGTGTGGTAGAGACAGGGCAGTACTGGGCAGGGGTAGAGAGGGGTTATGGGAACAGATTTGGGTGGGGTAGAGACAGGGCAGTACTGGGCAGGGGTAGAGAGGGGTTATGGGAACAGATTTGGGTGGGGTAGAGACAGGGCAGTACTGGGCAGGGGTAGAGAGGGGTTATGGGAACAGATTTGGGTGGGGTAGAGACAGGGCAGTACTGGGCAGGGGTAGAGAGGGGTTATGGGAACAGATTTGGGTGTGGTAGAGACAGGGCAGTACTGGGCAGGGGTAGAGAGGGGTTATGGGAACAGATTTGGGTGTGGTAGAGACAGGGCAGTACTGGGCAGGGGTAGAGAGGGGTTATGG
Organism: Oncorhynchus nerka; assembly: GCF_034236695.1. Taxonomy (NCBI): domain Eukaryota; kingdom Metazoa; phylum Chordata; class Actinopteri; order Salmoniformes; family Salmonidae; genus Oncorhynchus; species Oncorhynchus nerka. The sequence continues at coordinate 73,041,632 of NC_088422.1, read as the reverse complement.
GAACAGATTTGGGTGTGGTAGAGACAGGGCAGTACTGGGCAGGGGTAGAGAGGGGTTATGGGAACAGATTTGGGTGGATAGGTAGAGACAGGGCAGTACTGGGCAGGGGTAGAGAGGGGTTATGGGAACAGATTTGGGTGTGGTAGAGACAGGGCAGTACTGGGCAGGGGTAGAGAGGGGTTATGGGAACAGATTTGGGTGTGGTAGAGACAGGGCAGTACTGGGCAGGGGTAGAGAGGGGTTATGGGAACAGATTTGGGTGTGGTAGAGACAGGGCAGTACTGGGCAGGGGTAGAGAGGGGGCAGTTAGGGAACAGATTTGGGTGTGGTA
>NC_088422.1:73023801-73036301 GCF_034236695.1 Oncorhynchus nerka | reverse complement strand
TGAGGTGGGTAGAGAGATGGAGAGAGAGGGGAGTAAGAGAAAGAAAGAGGGGTGAGGTGGGTAGAGAGATGGAGAGAGAGGGAGGTAAGAGAAAGACAGAGGGGTGAGGTGGGTAGAGAGATGGAGAGAGAGGGGAGTAAGAGAAAGAAAGAGGGTGAGGTGGGTAGAGAGATGGAGAGAGAGGGGAGTAAGAGAAAGAAAGAGGGGTGAGGTGGGTAGAGAGGTGGAGAGAGAGGGGAGTAAGAGAAAGAAAGAGGGGTGAGGTGGGTAGAGAGATGGAGAGAGAGGGAGGTAAGAGAAAGAAAGAGGGTTAAGGTGGGTAGAGAGGTGGAGAGAGAGGGGAGTAAGAGAAAGAAAGAGGGGGGGAAGGTGGGTAGAGAGATGGAGGGAGAGGGAGGTAAGAGAAAGAAAGAGGGGGGAGGTGATTGCAGTATAGTCCTGTTTATCTTTGTATCCTGTATGTGAAGCAGGATGGATAGCAGATGGTCCCGGCACCAGTAAAATGAAAATACATGCAGTAAAATGTGCCTGTGTTCATTTCTCATCCCCTAGGTTAGACCCCCTACACACATGCTCTCTCTTCTCTACTGGCTTCACACACACACACACACACACACACACACACACACACACACACACACACACACACACACACACCCTGCTGGCTTCAAATGCACACATACACCATCTGCACACGGGCAAAACGTGTCAGAGTGGAGCTGACAGTGTGTTAAGGCCGTAAGAGTGTGCTTAGGGCCTGTATTATTTTCACTAAGCTACAAAGAGATTTGTCTACCAAGTATACAGCCAATGAGAGGAGAGAGGAACAAGGGAATCATGTTGCAGTAAGAGGAGTGGTAAGACCTGACAGAGGGAATAGTATTTAGAAGGAGGAGATAGCATGTTCATCCCCAGAGGAAGTCTAAATCCTCTCCTTTCCTCTCCTTTCTCTGTCGTTCTCTATCTCCCGTCTTAACTCTGAGACGAGTGCTAGGTCTTTCTGACGAGGTGTCTTTTTCAGTGTGTGTGTGCGTGTGTTTTCGGCTTCTGGTAGTCCTAGCTTATCCCTCTGAGTGTGTGTGTTCTGCAGGGATAGAAGCACCTTCGCTTGTCTCATCGCCTTACTGTACAGCACAGAGAGAGAGAGAGGGAGAGAGAGAGAGGGAGAGAGAGAGAGAGAGGGAGAGAGAGAGAGAGACAGAGAGAGAGAGAGAGAGAGAGAGAGAGAGAGAGAGAGAGAGAGAGAGAGAGAGAGAGAGAGAGAGAGAGAGAGAGAGAGAGAAAGGGGGAGAGAGGGAGAGGGAGAGAGAGAGAGAGAGAGAGAGAGAGAGAGAGAGAGAGAGAGAGAGAGAGAGGGAGAGAGAGAGAGAGGCTTCAGCTTACCTTTACCAGGGTTTGGGGAGGAATCATGTTCTGTAACAAATCACTCTTCATTATACTTCAGTGATCAGTAGAAAACAGCCTAGCTAGAAAGAAAATGGCTGCTTTTCTACGTCACACATTTCTTTGTTAGTATTGTATTTAAGGTAAAATGTCTAAATAGCTGGTTTCTTTAGTTGTAATGCACAGTAAGAGCTGATCTCTGTAATGCACAGTAAGAGCTGATCTCTGTAATGCACAGTAAGAGCTGATCTCTGTAATGCACAGTAAGAGCTGATCTCTGTAATGCACAGTAAGAGCTGATCTCTGTAATGCACAGTAAGAGTGAATCTCTGTAATGCACAGTAAGAGCTGATCTCTGTAATGCACAGTAAGAGCTGATCTCTGTAATGCACAGTAAGAGCTGAGCTCTGTAATGCACAATAAGAGCTGATCTCTGTAATGCACAGTAAGAGCTGATCTCTGTAATGCACAGTAAGAGCTGAGCTCTGTAATACACAGTAAGAGCTGAGCTCTGTAATGCACAGTAAGAGCTGAGCTCTGTAATGCACAGTAAGAGCGAATCTCTGTAATGCACAGTAAGAGCTGATCTCTGTAATGCACAGTAAGAGCTGATCTCTCTAATCTCTGTCCATTGTCTATGTTGAGTGACATCTCTCCACAGACGTCACAGTTGTCATTGTCCTCTGTTCCTTTCTCTTCATATAACCCAGTAAGAGAATGTCACAATCACTGCCATCTGACTAGTATAGCTCTGTATTTCATGGCTGAAATGACGAAAGGATGGGAAAAAGAAGGGATGTACAGAGGCTGAAGGAAGGAGGCATGCTGCATGGTTAATAGACTGTCCGTTTTCATTCAAATGAGAGAATGGGAGAGGGATCCGGATAGAGTGGAGGAGCAGACTTCAAGTAGCTTTCCCTTGAATCCTATTGTAGCAGGTCACTGCATTCCTCTCCACATGATGCATCTGGGGAAGTGAAGAGCTCTCTGAGAGAGATAAACTTATAGAGGCTATGACAGGACATAAACCTTCCATGACAGGACATAAACATTCCATCCCTCCTCCTCCACCTCTCCATCCCTCTTCCTCCACCCCTCCATCCCTCCTCCTCCACCTCTCCATCCCTCCTCCTCCACCCCTCCATCCCTCCTCCTCCACCTCTCCATCCCTCCTCCTCCATCCCTCCTCCTCCACCTCTCCATCCCTCCTCCTCCATCCCTCCTCCTCCACCTCTCCATCCCTCCTCCTCCATCCCTCCTCCTCCACCCCTCCATCCCTCCTCCTCCACCCCTCTATCCCTCCTCTTCCACCTCTCCATCCTCCCTCCTCCATCCCTCCTCATCCACCTCTCCATCCCTCCTCCTCCACCCCTCCATCCCTCCTCCTCCACCTCTCCATCCCTCCTCCTCCACCCCTCCATCCCTCCTCCTCCACCTCTCCATCCCTCCTCCTCCACCTCTCCATCCCTCCTCCTCCACCTCTCCATCCCTCCTCCTCCACCTCTCCATCCCTCCTCCTCCATCCCTCCTCCTCCACCCCTCCATCCCTCCTCCTCCATCCCTCCTCCTCCACCTCTCCATCCCTCCTCCTCCATCCCTCCTCCTCCACCCCTCCATCCCTCCTCCTCCACCCCTCTATCCCTCCTCTTCCACCTCTCCATCCTCCCTCCTCCATCCCTCCTCATCCACCTCTCCATCCCTCCTCCTCCATCCCTCCTCCTCCACCCCTCCATCCCTCCTCCTCCATCCCTCCTCCTCCACCTCTCCATCCCTCCTCCTCCATCCCTCCTCCTCCACCTCGCCATCCCTCCTCCTCCATCCCTCCTCCTCTACCTCTCCATCCCTCCTCCTCCATCCCCGCTCCTCCACCTCTCCTGTTCCTCTTAAACTGGTGGGTTGGCAGGGCTTGTCTCCCCAGAAGTCCTTGATGTGTGCATGAGAGTGATGATAAGCTTAATGCAGTCTGTGTTCCAGACGTGACGACCACATTAATATCACACTAATACTGCCCTGTGTCTGCTGAATGCTAATCATACTCTGTCTCTCTCTCTCTCTCTCACACACACACACAGACATGCACACACACGTACACACATGCACATACACACACTGTAGTCTTTGTCGTTGGTGCTTAAGAAAATCTAGGCTAGTTGATGTTGTGAGTCAGCTATGGACTGCCAGGTTTGGAGGAGCTTTTCTGGTCACCTGTATGGTATGATTTGAGTATGTTATATCGCTCATTGGATGACTTCATTTGTCCTTTAGTGCAGTAATCCTCTGTAGAGCTTTACAGGGTGTTAATTCAAGGTTTCGCTGCAGGCTCTATCTGAGGAAGGAGAGAGAGAGAACATGAAAGATAGAACACATAAAGGAGTGTGGATGGAGGGATGAGTAAAACAGAGGTGAAAGCAGTCTAGCCTGTTATCTGAGCCGATGACAGTTGGCCTGAGTAAACACACACACACACACACACACACACACACACACACACACACACCCCTGGGCTGTGAAAGGACAAGTTGAACATCAAAGCAGCTATGTATCCATGCCATCAGGCCAGGGGTTAAAGGAGGAGTCTAGAGCAGGGAGCAGAGGGGGGAGAAACAGTTCTATTCCATTACACACTGTAGCAACGAGCATGCCCTGCCCACAATTGAGCATGCCCCGCCCACAATTGAGCATGCCCCGCCCACCAACGTGCATGCCCCGCCCACCAACGAGCATGCCCCGCCCAGACAGAGGATCTGTCATCTATTTCCTGTGTTGGTGGGACGCAAAATATACTTTCCACTTAAGTCTTGCTGGATTGATTGCTTTCATTTTACTCCTGGGAGTCTTTCATAGTCTTCCTTGTGCCTGTCGTTTTGTCCTGTTAACGTTGCCTGTCAAACACACCCCGGTAACGCCTCAAATGGGCTGAATGGAATACATTGTCTTTCAGTTGCATCTATAAGAACAATAAAGCTTATTCGGGAATGTAACGCTCCAGCCTCATCACTTGCATCACAAGAAAGAGAAGAAAGATGGGTGCACATTGTTTGTGGAATTTTAAAAAGTAATAAATTGCTACAGTTGAAAAGTTTTTCCAAATTAGATGTGCTGAAATGAAAGCAACTTCCAAAAATGAGCGCTGATTATAGTGATATTATGTCTGATCTCGCAAACAATGTAAAGTATGTTTAGATAGGTGTAATCTGGAGGAAAGCATGTTGATGTTTAATCTGAGGGCATCCTGCTGTTGACATACTTGTTGAATTATCCAACAGAACGTGACAACAGGTATTGATGAGGTAGTCTAGACAGAGCAGGTGAGTGCAGGTAGGCATAGAGTCCTAGACAGAGCAGGTGAGTGCAGGTAGACCTAGAGTCCTAGACAGAGCAGGTGAGTGCAGGTAGACCTAGAGTCCTAGACAGAGCAGGTGAGTGCAGGTAGACCTAGAGTCCTAGACAGCGCAGGTGAGTGCAGGTAGACCTAGAGTCCTAGACAGAGCAGGTGAGTGCAGGTAGACCTAGAGTCCTAGACAGAGCAGGTGAGTGCAGGTAGACCTAGAGTCCTAGACAGCGCAGGTGAGTGCAGGTAGGCATAGAGTCCTAGACAGAGCAGGTGAGTGCAGGTAGACCTAGAGTCCTAGACAGCGCAGGTGAGTGCAGGTAGGCATAGAGTCCTAGACAGAGCAGGTGAGTGCAGGTAGACCTAGAGTCCTAGACAGCGCAGGTGAGTGCAGGTAGACCTAGAGTCCTAGACAGCGCAGGTGAGTGCAGGTAGACCTAGAGTCCTAGACAGAGCAGGTGAGTGCACGTAGACCTAGAGTCCTAGACAGAGCAGGTGAGTGCAGGTAGACCTAGAGTCCTAGACAGAGCAGGTGAGTGCAGGTAGACCTAGAGTCCTAGACAGAGCAGGTGAGTGCAGGTAGACCTAGGGTCCTAGACAGAGCAGGTAAGTGCAGGTAGACCTAGGGTCCTAGACAGAGGAGGTAAGTGCAGGTCGACCTAGAGTCCTAGACAGAGCAGGTGAGTGCAGCTAGACCTAGAGTCCTAGACAGAGGAGGTAAGTGCAGGTCGACCTAGAGTCCTAGACAGAGCAGGTGAGTGCAGGTTGACCTAGAGTCCTAGACAGAGGAGGTAAGTGCAGGTCGACCTAGAGTCCTAGACAGAGCAGGTGAGTGCAGGTCGACCTAGGGTCCTAGACAGAGGAGGTAAGTGCAGGTCGACCTAGAGTCCTAGACAGAGCAGGTGAGTGCAGGTCGACCTAGGGTCCTAGACAGCGCAGGTGAGTGCAGGTAGACCTAGAGTCCTAGACAGAGCAGGTGAGTGCAGGTAGACCTAGAGTCCTAGACAGAGCAGGTGAGTGCAGGTAGACCTAGAGTCCTAGACAGAGCAGGTGAGTGCAGGTCGACCTAGAGTCCTAGACAGCGCAGGTGAGTGCAGGTAGACCTAGAGTCCTAGACAGAGCAGGTGAGTGCAGGTCGACCTAGAGTCCTAGACAGAGCAGGTGAGTGCAGGTCGACCTAGGGTCCTAGACAGCGCAGGTGAGTGCAGGTAGACCTAGAGTCCTAGACAGAGCAGGTGAGTGCAGGTAGACCTAGAGTCCTAGACAGAGCAGGTGAGTGCAGGTAGACCTAGAGTCTTAGACAGAGGAAGTGAGTGCAAATAGATCTAGTCCTAGATAGAGGAGGTGAGTGCAGGTTGACCTAGAGTCCTAGACAGAGAAGGTGAGTGCAGGTAGATTTCGAGTCCTAGACAGAGGAGATAAGTGCAGGTAGACCTAGAGTCCTAGACAGAGGAGGTAAGTGCAGGTCGACCTAGAGTCCTAGACAGAGCAGGTGAGTGCAGCTAGACCTAGAGTCCTAGACAGATGAGGTAAGTGCAGGTCGACCTAGAGTCCTAGACAGATGAGGTAAGTGCAGGTCGACCTAGAGTCCTAGACAGAGCAGGTGAGTGCAGCTAGACCTAGAGTCCTAGACAGAGGAGGTGAGTGCAGGTAGACCTAGAGTCCTAGACAGAGGAGGTGAGTGCAGGTAGACCTAGAGTCCTAGACAGAGGAGGTAAGTGCAGGTCGACCTAGAGTCCTAGACAGAGGAGGTGAGTGCAGGTAGACCTAGAGTCCTAGACAGAGCAGGTGAGTGCAGGTAGACCTAGAGTCCTAGACAGAGGAGGTGAGTGCAGGTAGACCTAGAGTCGTAGACAGAGGAGGTGAGTGCAGGCAGATCTAGAGTCCTAGACAGAGGAGGTGAGTGCAGGTAGACCTAGAGTCCTAGACAGAGGAGGTGAGTGCAGGTAGACCTAGAGTCCTAGACAGAGGAGGTGAGTGCAGGTCGACCTAGAGTCCTAGGCAGAAGAGGTGAGTGCAGCTAGACCTAGAGTCCTAGACAGAGGAGGTGAGTGCAGCTAGACCTAGAGTCCTAGACATATGTTGTCTATGTTGTCTGCATAGAGTTGGATCAGAGAATCACCGGCAGCAAGAGCGACATCATTGATGTATACAGAGAAAAGAGTCGGCCCGAGAATTGAACCCTGTGGCACATCCATAGAGACTGCCATTTATGAGAATTAGGCAAGTATAATTGTCTTTATTTTAACACACAATATAAAAGAAATACCTGATACCATTAGAACATGTGTATAAGAGTGCAGTCAACAACAAAAAAACTGTGACATTTGATTTGATGAATTGAATAACTGAATTCCCACCAAAATCCCTGAATGCCATTCATTATTTATTCCTGAATGCCATTCATTATTCATCCCTGAATGCCATTCATTATTCATCCCTGAATGCCATTCATTATTCATCCCTGAATGCCATTCATTATTTAACCCTGAATGCCATTCATTATTTGTCCCTGAATGCCATTCATTATTTGTCCCTGAATGCCATTCATTATTTGTCCCTGAATGCCATTCATTATTTGTCCATGCCAGTAAAATGTTTTATGTGCTATAATTCAATCAATGCCTGATAGATTTTAAAAAGTCAAACAGTTTGGAGTATCTTTATCTATTGTCCATCTGTTGCATTTATTACAATAGTTTAAAAAACATTGGAACAATTTTGATGACTGTTTGTCATACTGAGCGCAGAGCGACAGAGCGTTGTATAACGCTTTCATACATTTGAACCACACTAAAGTTCATAGAACTACATCTGAAAACAACGCTCCATTGCTGCGTTTGCATAGTGTGCGTGAAGTGTAGGGCCCTTAATATAGAGCGAGAAAGGGGGAGGCAGGGAGTGTTTTGCCTGTGTTAAAGACCTAATCTATTTGGTTGTTTTGGCAGTTGTTGTGTGAGGGGGGAGGGGGAGGCAGGGTTGACAGCATGTCACGGCTGGTTAAAGGAGAGAGAGAGAGAGAGAGAGAGAGAGCGAGAGAGAGAGAGCGAGAGAGAGAGAGAGAGAGAGGCCTTGTTGCTAAATGCTGTAAATAACATCAGAGGCCAAAGTTAAATGGAAATCGATGCAGTTACCCTATTAGCATAGGCTTGAACTCACACAGGCTTTGTAACATCTCTAACCTCGCGCTCACACTGACCCTCTCTCTCCCTCTCTCTCTCCCTATCCCTTCCTCCCTCTCTCTCCCTCTCTCTCTCTATCCCTTCCTCCCTCCCTCTCCCTCTCTCTCCATATCCCTTCCTCCCTCCCTCTCTCTCCCTATCCCTCCCTCCCTCTCTCTCTCCCTCTCTCTCCCTATCCCTTCCTCCCTCCCTCCCTCTCTCTCCCTATCCCTCCCTCCCTCTCCCTCTCTCTCCCTATGCCTTCCTCCCTCCCTCTCTCTCCCTCTCTCCCCCTCTCTCTCCCTATCCCTTCCTCCCTCCCTCTCCCTCTCTCTCCCTCTCTCTCTCTATCCCTTCCTCCGTCCCTCTCTCTCCCTATCCCTCCCTCCCTCTGTCTCCCTCTCTCTCCCTATCCCTTCCTCCCTCCCTCTCTCTCCCTCTCTCTTCCTATCCCTTCCTCCCTCCCTCTCTCTCCCTCTCTCTCCCTCTCCTTCCTCCCTCCCTCTCTCTCCCTATCCATTCCTCCCTCCCTCTCTCTTCCTCTCTCTCCCTATCCCTTCCTCCCTCCCTCTCTCTCCCTCTCCCTTCCTCCCTCCCTCCCTCTCTCTCCCTATCCATTCCTCCCTCCCTCTCTCTTCCTCTCTCTCCCTATCCCTTCCTCCCTCCCTCTCTCTCCCTCTCTCTCCCTATCCCTTCCTCCCTCCCTCTCTCTCCCTCTCTCTCCCTCTCCCTTCCTCCCTCCCTCTCTCTCCCTATCCATTCCTCCCTCCCTCTCCCTTCCTCCCTCCCTCTCTCTCCCTATCCATTCCTCCCTCCCTCTCTCTTCCTCTCTCTCCCTATCCCTTCCTCCCTCCCTCTCTCTCCCTATCCCTTCCTCCCTCCCTCTCTCTTCCTCTCTCTCCCTATCCCTTCCTCCCTCCCTCTCCCTCCCTATCCCTTCCTCCCTCCCTCTCTCTCCCTCTCTCTCCCTATCCCTTCCTCCGTCCCTCTCCCTATCCCTTCCTCCCTCCCTCTCTCTCCCTCTCTCTCCCTATCCCTTCCTCCCTCCCTCTCTCTCCCTATCCCTTCCTCCCTCCCTCTCTCTCCCTCTCTCCTGCTTATATGGATCTCCTATTTTGAAACATCTTTCACACAACACAAATACAGTAAAAGACGGGATAAAGTCAGTGTGCTGTATATTTGACTAAACATTAGCTAGGGTGTGTCTGTAATTAGGTGTCCCGGTAACTGACCCTGTGTGTGGGATGATCCCCTATATAATGACAACCATAATGATTTGGTTGACATTTGCATAACCCCCCTAATCACCCTTATTTGAATACCTAACGATTGTGGGGTAGATGATTCTGTGGAATGCTAAGTCATAATTAGATAAATAATTGCCTTGGCTTTAGCCTGCCTCTCCTCCATACACCATCTGTTGGAGAGGGTGTTTGGGGGGAGAAGAGGGGGAGGTAGAAGAAGAATGAAAATATGAAGATTTTTTTAGATGCTGTTGTTTTAATTTGGAGTGAAGAGACACCAGACTATGACACAGATACAGTATGTCTACTCTTTCCTCCATCTCTCTATTCCTTCTTTCTATCTTTCTTTCTTTCCTCCCTCTAGTTCTCTCTCCATCTCTATATTCCTTCTTTCCTTCCACACTGGAGCAGTGATATGAGGATACTGAAACAGACTGAGGGAGATGGCTATCTAACTGTATACCTGCTCAAGCATATAAGCTTCTCACTGGTGCCATAAAGCTGCGTTGTATGGCTCTGTTATAGAAGAGTATCAGAATAAGTGGTTTACTAAGCTTTGTTTTGTTTCAAACAGAGACAGCTGGGTTGATGTTAATGTCTTGTTTTTGTTGTGTTGTTGTGAGTCCAGAAATGGTACATCTACAGCTTAATGCTGGTGATTAGGTATTACTACTTAGCATATTTCCTAGTCATTCTCTTTGTATGTTTATTTGAGTGTGCGATATTCATTCATGCATGTATGCGCGTGTGTGTGTGTGTGTGTGTGTGTGTGTGTGTGTGTGTGTGTGTGTGCGTGCGTGCGTGCGTGCGTGCGTGCGTGCGTGCGTGCGTGCGTGCGTGCGTGCGTGCGTGCGTGCGTGTGTTTACCTGTAGCTGACTATTGAGAGCTGAATGGCAGAATTGTGGGTATTGTAGTAAAGAACAGAACAGGTTGGTATCATGTATTGTTCATTATACAGTAACTGTCCGTCCCTCAAACAAAGACTCCTCTGTTCATCATTACATCTCTTCATCTCTTCTTTATCCCCCACTCTTTATTTGACAGCAGAGAAGCACACCATTAGAGAGCCTCCATCCTCTCTCTCTATCTTTAACCTCCATCCTATCTCTCTATCTTTAACCTCCATCCTATCTCTCTATCTTTAACCTCCATCCTCTCTCTCTATCTTTAGCCTCCATCCTATCTCTCTATCTTTAGCCTCCAACCTCTCTCTCTATCTTTAGCCTGCATCCAATCTCTCTATCTTTAACCTCCATCCTATCTCTCTCTATCTTTAACCTCCATCCTATCTCTCTATCTTTAGCCTCCATCCCCTATCTCTATCTTTAACCTCCATCCTCTCTCTCTATCTTTAACCTCCATCCTCTATCTCTATCTTTAACCTCCATCCTCTCTCTCTATCTTTAGCCTCCATCCTATCTCTCTATCTTTAGCCTCCATCCTCTCTCTCTATCTTTAACCTCCATCCTATCTCTCTATCTTTAGCCTCCATCCCCTATCTCTATCTTTAACCTCCATCCTATCTCTCTATCTTTAGCCTGCATCCAATCTCTCTATCTTTAACCTCCATCATCTCTCTCTATCTTTAACCTCCATCCTATCTCTCTATCTTTAGCCTCCATCCCCTATCTCTATCTTTAACCTCCATCCTCTCTCTCTATCTTTAGCCTCCATCCTATCTCTCTATCTTTAGCCTCCATCCTCTCTCTCTATCTTTAACCTCCATCCTATCTCTCTATCTTTAGCCTCCATCCCCTATCTCTATCTTTAACCTCCATCCTATCTCTCTATCTTTAGCCTGCATCCTATCTCTCTATCTTTAACCTCCATCCTCTCTCTCTATCTTTAACCTCCATCCTATCTCTCTATCTTTAGCCTCCATCCCCCATCTCTATCTTTAACCTCCATCCTCTCTCTCTATCTTTAACCTCCATCCTATCTCTCTATCTTTAGCCTCCATCCCCTATCTCTATCTTTAATCTCCATCCTCTATCTCTATCTTTAACCTCCATCCTATCTCTCTATCTTTAACCTCCATCCTATCTCTCTATATTTAGCCTCCATCCCCTATCTCTATCTTTAACCTCCATCCTATCTCTCTATCTTTAGCCTCCATCCTATCTCTCTATCTTTAGCCTCCATCCTCTCTCTCTATCTTTAACCTCCATCCTATCTCTCTATCTTTAGCCTCCATCCCCTATCTCTATCTTTAACCTCCATCATATCTCTCTATCTTTAGCCTCCATCCTATCTCTCTATCTTTAGCCTCCATCCTCTCTCTCTATCTTTAACCTCCATCCTATCTCTCTATCTTTAGCCTCCATCCTCTATCTCTATCTTTAACCTCCATCCTCTCTCTCTATCTTTAACCTCCATCCTATCTCTCTATCTTTAGCCTCCATCCCCTATCTCTATCTTTAACCTCCATCCTCTATCTCTATCTTTAACCTCCGTCCTCTCTCTCTATCTTTAACCTCCATCCTATCTCTCTATCTTTAGCCTCCATCCTATCTCTCTATCTTTAACCTCCATCCCCTATCTCTATCTTTAACCTCCATCCTATCTCTCTATCTTTAACCTCCATCCTATCTCTCTATCTTTAACCTCCATCCTCTATCTCTATCTTTAACCTCCATCCTATCTCTCTATCTTTAGCCTCCATCCTCTATCTCTATCTTTAGCCCCATCCTCTCTCTCTATCTTTAGCCTCCATCCTCTCTCTCTATCTTTAGCCTCCATCCCTATCTCTATCTTTAGCCTCCATCCTCTCTCTCTATCTTTAACCTCCATCCTCTATCTCTATCTTTAGCCTCCATCCGCTCTCTCTATCTTTAGGCTCCATCCTCTCTCTCTATATTTAGCCTCCATCCTCTATCTCTATCTTTAGCCTCCATCATCTATCTTTAGCCTCCATCCTCTCTCTCTATCTTTAGCCTCCATCCCCTATCTCTATCTTTAGCCTCTATCCTCTCACTCTATCTTTAGCCTCCATCCTCTCTCTCTATCTTTAACCTCCATCCTCTCTCTCTATCTTTAACCTCCATCCTATCTCTCTATCTTTAGCCTCCATCCCCTATCTCTATCTTTAACCTCCATCCTCTATCTCTATCTTTAACCTCCGTCCTCTCTCTCTATCTTTAACCTCCATCCTATCTCTCTATCTTTAGCCTCCATCCTATCTCTCTATCTTTAACCTCCATCCCCTATCTCTATCTTTAACCTCCATCCTATCTCTCTATCTTTAACCTCCATCCCCTATCTCTATCTTTAACCTCCATCCTATCTCTCTATCTTTAACCTCCATCCTATCTCTCTATCTTTAACCTCCATCCTCTATCTCTATCTTTAACCTCCATCCTATCTCTCTATCTTTAGCCTCC
>NC_088422.1:73008801-73018801 GCF_034236695.1 Oncorhynchus nerka | reverse complement strand
ATGAATGTTTAACCACACTGCTGAATGCAGGTCTCTCAAAGCTGTGTTTACACTTTCCCAGCTTCTATGTAAATGACTTTGTGTGCTTGAAGCCAAGCCTTTGACATTGTGATGTTTATGGTTGTAGTGTGGTGAGATGACAGGAGTGTGTTTTATTTTTTTCTGTTTTTATGTGCATGCATGTGTGTGCCTTTGTGTGCCCGTGACTGCGTGTGTGTGCATGAGAGTGCATGCTTGCGTACGTGAGCCCGTGTCTGTTTATCTGTGTGTGTGTGTGCGTATGCATGTGTGTGTATGTGTGTGTGTATGTGTGTGCGTATGCATGTCTGTGTTTGCGCGAGAGTGCATGCTTGCGTACGTGAGCGCATGTCTGTGTGTGTGTGTGTGTGTGTGTGTGTGTGTGTATGTGTGTGTGTAGAGCTGTCCTGGGGGCAGTGTGCGTGCAGACAGCAGGCAGATGAAAAGTTGGTTCCCAGAACTGCATCATTAGTCAGGATCGTGTAGCCTCCTCTACCTGCTCTATTTCGCTCTCTCTCCCCCTATCTCTATCTCTCCCCCTCTCTCTCTCTCTCTCTCTCCCCCTCTCTCCCTCTCTCTCCCCCTCTCTCTCTCTCTCTCTCTCTCTCTCTCTCCCTCCCTCTCCCTCTCACCCCCCTCTCTCTCTCTCTTTCTCTCTCTCTCTCTCTATCCCACTCTCTCTTTTCTCTCACAGGTCACACAGAGGTGATAGCTAAGCTTTCAGATAGATGAGCTCCCAGACACACATACTTTCTCTCTACTCTCCAACACTCAGTCCAGGTTGTAGTCAGGGCGTCTTGGACGTTCACTTCCTATCTCTCATCACCCCATCCCTCCTCCTCTCATCACCCCATCCCTCCTCCTCTCATCACCCCATCCCTCCTCCTCTCATCACCCCATCCCTCCTCCTCTCATCACCCCATCCCTCCTCCTCTCATCACCCCATTCCTCCTCCTCTCATCACCCCATCCCTCCTCTCATCACCCCATCCCTCCTCCTCTCATCACCCCATCCCTCCTCCTCTCATCCCTCTATCCCCCCTCTAACTAAACTCGGGGGGGGGAGATATGGTAGTCAGGCAAAAAATAAGAATTGCAGAGCAGTTGAAGTCCCATCAGAGCATCGGATAAGAGGCTCACTGTAGAGGTTATCTACAGTTTACCATCCTGATAGGAACTAAACCTCTCCTCCTCACCATCCCCCCTCTTCCTTTCTCCGTTCCTCTCTCTCTCCCTCCCCATTTCTCTCAATTCAATTCAAACGGTCTGTATGTTAACATTGACTTAGCAAGTGAAATAAACAATCACAAATTAACAGTTAACATTAAACACCCAAAAGTGTCAAAAGAGGTTTGAAATGTTAAATGATTAACTATGTACAAAAACAAACACAAATAATGTATTTGTCCGGACCTGTACAGGCCGTTGGTCTATACACTTAACTAACTAAATCAAATATTAACTATGTACAAAAACAAACACAAAGAATGTATTTGTCCGGACCTGTACAGGCCGTTGGTCTATACACTTAACTAAATACAATATTAACTATGTACAAAAACAAACACAAAGAGTGTATTGGTCTGGACCTGTACAGGCCGTTGGTCTATACACTTAACTAAATCAAATATTAACTATGTACAAAAACAAACACAAAGAGTGTATTGGTCTGGACCTGTACAGGTCGTTGGTCTATACACTTAACTAAATACAATATTAACTAGCCTATAAATGAAGATAAAATAGCTCACAGACCAATTCAACTACTCACACCGTACACAACTAGCTCACTCCACGAGGGCATGCTCACCAAGCTGGTGTGTTCTGTGTGAGTGTGTGCTGTGTGCTGTTAGAGTGTGTTCTGTGTGTCTCGCTCTCTCGCTCTCTCTTTCGCTCTTTCTTTTTCTCTCTCTCTTTCTCTCAATTCAATGAAATTCAAAGGTCTTTGTTGGCATGGGAAACGTATGTTTACATTGCCAAAGCAAGTGAAATAGGTAATAAACAAACGTGAAATAAACAATCAAAAATGAACAGTAAACATTACACTCACAGACGTTTTAAAGGAATAGAGACATTTCAAACATGATATTATGTCTATATACAGTGTTGTAACGATGTACAAATAGTTAAAGTACAAAAGGGATAATAAATAAACATAAATATGGGTTGTATTTACAATGGTGTTTCTTCTTCGCTGGTTGCCCTTTTCTCTCTCTCCCTCTCTCATCCCCACTCCCAGTCCTCCCTTCAGTAATCTATTTGAATATGAATGATATCTAGCTCAGTGCCCACTAGTCAACCACTTGTTATTGTTTTGTTTACAACACAGTTATTGGTAGTTTTTTTTTCTATTTTTATTTGTTTTCTATTTATTTTTCGTTTTAAAAACAGCTTTTGAAGCTACGAAGAGGATATACTCGATGTGCAGGGACAAAATGTGTGAGCGAAGGCCTGACTTGGCAGGCAACAATTGGAAGTCTATGAGTTTTTACAATCAGAGTCCCATTATTCTCCAACACTAGCTTATTGAATGATCTACAATCAAGCCATTGATAAGTACACGGATGGGAGAGTGAGACAGTTCACGGTTAGTTCAGTGATAGACAGCAGCCCGGTATGTGGGAGCTGTGCTCTTGGTAAGTGTCTGCCCCCTTGTGGACATTCAGTGAAATTGTCATTTTCATAGCTCTTTACAGATTTGATGTCAATTCGATCGTCTATGGATTCAATAGCTAATGTACACGTAAATAAACTTGTGTTGTATTTTTTGGCTTACCTAAATCAGCTATTTCATGATCATTTTAGAAATGAAACTATATTTGAATTGTGTTATGTTTAAAAGTAGACTAGTTTTATCAAACGATTTAATGGGATTTAAAATGATAAAGGCATGCATTCGGCCTATAAATTATAAATAGGCCTTCCTACCTACTTGTGCATTGATCTCATTCAACCCTGTGACACTAAGCAGCCTCGTCTGCCCCTCCTGCCTTATAACATGTGTAATGACACAACAAAGCCGCTACAGTACATGAACTCCATTCCTGTCATGTGTGGAATGTGAAGCATCGGCCCTCTATTCTTTTCCATGGCCGGGGGACAATGTGGGGTCAGCGCTCCGACGG
Source organism: Oncorhynchus nerka (assembly GCF_034236695.1). NCBI lineage: Eukaryota > Metazoa > Chordata > Actinopteri > Salmoniformes > Salmonidae > Oncorhynchus > Oncorhynchus nerka. Next base: position 73,015,659 of record NC_088422.1, on the reverse strand, counting down.
CGTGACATGGGAGCAGGTGCTTGTCCCCATGTCTGTCTGTTTGTCTGTCTGTCCCCCACTAGAGAAGAAGCCCCACCTCCCTCCTTTCTCCCTCCCTCCCCTCCGGGCTCTGCTCTGCTCAGCAGCCGGCTGGCTCCCTCCGTGTGCCTCGCAAGCGACGGAGCTTCCTGCGTGACAACAAAAGTAGCCTACTGTCGACAGCGCGGAGCGCGGCGATGGATTTGCGCTTTTACCACTAGTGGGGATTATAATACAAATATTGGATTACTACTCTCCTTTTGCGGTGAGTTTTTGTCGGTATTCGTTTGGTAAGCATCGTTTTTAGAGTAAATGAGTGAACAGTGAGAGATTTGTTGAGGAAGTTATGACTATCTCGAGGAAACGATTGTCGTGAATTGAAGCTCGATGCTGGCTTGCAGTTCTTGCGTTGTGTGTTATCGCATCAACGGCTTTGTTTTATGATGCTGTTTTGTGATATTGTCCTGTGCGTCGGTGCGTAAAGCTTTTGCCTTTATGACAAATGAAAACCGAAACTTGATTTGAACAATGTTGCCTATTTTAGCACTGATAAGGAGGCCTAGGTTATTGTTGAGTTACATCTAGGCTACGTTTAACAGTGTCCAAATTCGATACATTGTCCCCGGGGGTTGTCGCCTTGAGTGTAGAGTTGATAAACTAAGCTTTGCCACATCTCTCTTAGTGTGGTTGTCATGTCTTCATCGGCGAATATGAATTCTGAACGAGGCACGGGTAAAGACACCGAAACCTTGATAGAAATGTAGAAGTCGACGTTGTGTCGTGTGGTTATATTGCCTTCCATAGCTAAGTCATGTAGGCTATTGGAAAGAATAGCTTCTTCCATTACAAAAGCGCTTTTGCGGAGTTGTCTAAGGCACACATTCTAATTGAAATTGCAATGTTTAGCTATATGTAGGCCTATTTATCTGAATGTGTCATATATATTATAAATAAGGGAATAAATGGAAACATGTGTATTACTATTTTGCAGTGTATTACTCTGCCATTACATTTCTGGGCTAGTTACTTTGAAACGTCATGGGTTGTATGCTTGTGGGATCATTGTAGCTTATATTAGAAGGGATACACGTTTTTGTTAAAGGTTAGGAGAATTTTCGCAGCAAGTTAGGATGGGTAGGTTAAGGTTAGGAAAAGTATTAGGGTTAGCTAAAATGCCCCCCAAAACTTTTGACGTCAATTTGACAAAAGCTGTATCCCATCTAGACATGATTATGTTACCCCCATTGTCCCCACCGGTCGTATAAAATGGCGATGGTGTGACTCTGGTAAACGTGTGTTTGGTCGTAGACATAGGGTGTCACAAGAGGACTTATGTTGAAGATGACAGTCCGTGACCCAGCTTGTGTGTACACAGACGCCAGGTGGAGTGGGTCAATAACTTCCCACGCTCCGGGTGCGCCAACTAGCGAGCCCCTTGTTACCGGGAGGCGCGCGCAGCATCTGCTTCTAAAGTAGGCATAAACACACAGACAAATACACGCAAAAGGCGTCGGGCCAGCGTGCAGACTCGCACGGTGCTGTGTACTGAGGTTATCAGTAGCCTGAAGAAGCGGGTTCTTTGTTTACCCGCGGTTGATAACGCTCAATGACCTCAGAATAATCCGCCATGTTGCCGCTCTCCTCTGTCACTGCAGGCTGCTGATTGGAGCTTGACGTATGGAAATTCTAACGCAAAGTGTTACATTGTATTTATTGGACTATGTCAAGTACAACGTGGAGCTGCCTGCAGATGTATTATTGCTCAGTGTTTGAAAACCAAAACTGTTCAAAACCAAAACAACCAAACCAAAATCTCTTTCTACCTAAAACACAAGCTCTATTGTTGCAACATTCTTCCTCTACCTCCTCCTGTACTGTCATTGTACTTTATGACTGTTCTGACACTGACAGTGTCCTATACCTAGTATGGCCCCAGTCCTCCCGGTGACTGTTTGTCAGTGGTAAAGGCCAAATGTCCCTGTTTAGACAGTGATTAGAGCCTACAAGGTGCTGTGTGTGTTTGTCTGTGTGTTTACACAGTGTGCCTAGAGCTAAGGTGACCCAGTTTGCATTTCCTTATCTCTGATAGCGTTCAATGACAGAGACTAAAGTTTGCATGGGTTTACATATGTGTCTATTGGAGAGATGCAGGGATGTGGCTTGGCTGGCCTCGTATTTGACTATTTAAACTACAGTATGACCCAGGGTTTTTCTACAATGCACAGCAGTGGAACACACAGGGAAGTGTGTGTATGTGTATGTTCGCTGAGCTCTCTGTGTGTGACTGTGTGTATGTTCGCTGAGCTCTCTGTGTGTGACTGTGTGTATGTTCGCTGAGCTCTCTGTGTGTGACTGTGTGTATGTTCGCTGAGCTCTCTGTGTGTGACTGTGTGTATGTTCGCTGAGCTCTCTGTGTGTGACTGTGTGTATGTTCGCTGAGCTCTCTGTGTGTGACTGTGTGTATGTTCGCTGAGCTCTCTGTGTGTGACTGTGTGTATGTTCGCTGAGCTCTCTGTGTGTGACTGTGTGTATGTTCACTGAGCTCTCTGTGCTTGTTGGGGTTGTGTGGCCTGTCTTTGCAATGGAAGAGAAACCACTAGAGGATGTTTGGGAAAAGGCTCTGTCTGTCTCTGTCTCAATTCAATTCAAGGGGCTTTATTGGCATGGGAAACATGTGTTAACTTTGCCAAAGCAAGTGAGGTAGATAATATACACAAGTGAAATAAACAATAAAAAATAACAGAAAACATTACACATACAGACGTTTCAAATCAATAAAGACATTACAAATGTCATATTATATATATATATATATATACAGTGTTGTAACAATGACAAATGGTTAAGGGTACACAAGGGAAAATCTCTCTCTCTCAACTCTCTCTCTCTCTCTCTCTCTCTCTCTGTGTGTCTCTCATGGAGCTGTTAGTCTGGAGGATTGTGTGGTGATGGGGTAATGTGGGATCTGGTTGACAGGCTTTCACTCCAGGCACCGGGGAGGGGTGTGTGTGTGTGTGTAGGCCTGTCTTTAACTATGCCTGTTTCCCCCCTTCCACACAGAGGAGTAAAACAGGGACAGATAAACAGGAAACAGGAAGAGTAGAGGCAACTTTACAAACATGTCATAAACCACCTGTTTGACGAGGAGTCAGAGGGAGACAGACAGACGCACCCTAGGGGTCCGTTACCCCCTTACACCTACTGCCGTTCGCTCACCCCTCCCCCAGCTAATCTAACACTCAGAGATGAATGGCGTGTCAGGTTGAAAGTAAAGAGTCAGGTAGAGGAACATAGTGGTTTGACACCCCTGCTGTAGTCCCTGAGGTGTGTGTGACATCCGTCAGTTGTGTGTGTCTGCTCACGGTGTGTGTGAATACCTAGGATAGGATAAAGTAATCCCTCTCACCCCCCCCCCCCTTAAAAGATTTAGATGCACTACTGTTCCACTGGATGTCATAAGGTGAATGCACCAATTTGTAAGTCGCTCTGGATAAGAGCGTCTGCTAAATGACTTAAATGTAAATGATGGAACAGGCCCAACCTGATCTGTGAGGTAGTTACTCTGCGACTGTTTAGTGACACACATTGTCACACACACACCGTGTCCCTGTGTCACACTCTGCTCATGGGTTTAATGTTACTTCATCTCCACTGCGGGGCGATGTCCCGTGTGTGTAGGTGTAGTCCTGCTTTCCAGGATGGATAAGGAGCAGCCTTCATTTGCCAACCTAGTGACACATATACACACTTTCTCATACATACACACACCATCAATCCTCTTTTGTCCACAGACACACACACAAAGCAGACCTCTCTGTAAAACCCTTGGTGGAATGGCGAGTGTGTTGTTGGCACATATGTAAACGGTTCAGCTTGTGCAAACAGAGGGATACAATGACCCCCCCCCACACACACACACACACACACACACAATTCTCCCAGCAGGCACCAGATGTTATCACCAGTCACCTGATCTGTCCCAGCATGCCCCAGGAACAGGACACCTGACCTCTGGCTGATCCTCACCAACAGAAATGTGTGTGTGTGTGTACGTCCGTGCACGTGCTTGTGCCTGCCCACATTTTGTTTTGTGTTATTGTTTGTCATTCGTTTGTCTTGCAATTTAATTCCGTGATTTAGTATTATTTGTGGTTTATATTGTAGTGCACACTGCTTTGGTAACATTGGACTAGTCATGCCAATGAAACTAAATTGAATTGAATTAATGTGAGGTAATAAAATGTCTCAGTCTTCTAGTCTCCTGGAGCACTATACTGAGGGGTGTTCCTTTCCCTGATCTGAGACTGAGCAGAGAGCTGGTCTTTCACTAGAGAAGAGCACACAGGAACAACGTGAAAGACTGAGGGGTGTTCCTTTCCCTGATCTGAGACTGAGCAGAGAGCTGGTCTTTCACTAGAGAAGAGCACACAGGAACAACGTGAAAGACTGAGGGGTGTTCCTTTCCCTGATCTGAGACTGAGCAGAGAGCTGGTCTTTCACTAGAGAAGAGCACACAGGAACAACGTGAAAGACTGAGGGGTGTTCCTTTCCCTGATCTGAGACTGAGCAGAGAGCTGGTCTTTCACTAGAGAAGAGCACACAGGAACAACGCGAAAGGAAGAGTCATTTCTCAGGTCTAACATTAGCCAACCATTAGCTAACCCAGTAGCGAAGCAATAACTGAAGAGCACAGAGTCGTGTGTTTAGCTGTGTGTGTGTTGTTAGCTAGTGTAGCTACAGTCCCCAGGTCTGATAAGCACTGGCCAAACAAACTCTGCACAGGCACACGGAAGGCACAGCTAACACACACACTCACACACACACACACACACACACACACACTGGCTAAGCCAAACTCAAACATGTAGCCAAACACACACTGTCGCTGGTCAGTTTAACAGAGAACTCTGAGAAACATTGTAGAGTTGACAAAGCATAGCGACGTTCTTCATTCTCTCTGTGTCAATGTTTTTATGTGGTGTATGTGGTGTGTGGGTATATGGGTCAATTTGCAATTTAGTCAAATTCCAGAGAGAAGTCCTCATCTCTCCTTCTCTCCTCCTATTTTCCCCTCACTATGTCTCCCTTCTCTCTCCCTGTTTTCTATTGCTTTCTCTTACTTCTTCTCCCCATCTATCTTGCTCTCTCTCTCTTCCTTCATTCTTCTGCCCACCTCTCTATCCCCTCCCTCCCTCTCGATCTCTCTCTTTCTCTCTCTCTAGTCATGTGTTAGCCTGTCAGAGGTCTCCTCGGGGAGAGAAAGGCTGTCATTATAAACATACTGGAAGTGCCACTGGCATCTGCTACATCAGCTGAGTGTCATAGGGTGTGTGTGTGTGTGTGTGTGTGTGTGTTTCCTTGTTTGTGAAGAGGATATTATCAGTGGAGGAGAAGTGCCTTACATGCATCTACCTCTGTCTAGTCTAGTCTGCAGCCCCTGTCCTCAACGGCCTCACTAAACCCCTCGAGGCAGATTACTCCAGTCTTGTCTCATGACACTGATATCAGGTCAGCTTTTTTTCTTCTACTCATGGATAAGTTAGGATAGGTTAGTATTTGTGTAGAGTAAGCTGATCCTAGATCTGCTGTAATTTCGATCCAGAGTGTGTTAATTATGGGAGGGAGCTCCGCTCTGCCCTATTTACTCTGAGTAGACTCTCCTGCCCATCAGCCTTTGCTCTCATCACTAATGGTGAGAGACTGTGTGGCCATGGCGACGGGTTCTCCTCTCCGACTCGTCCAGAGGGACGACACCAGCAGCCATCCATCATCCACACAAGGGCAAAAGAAACACGCACACACGCATGCACACACACACACACACACAGAGAGAGTAGACCCCGACCCTTCCCCCAATAGCAGAGGGTGGCCGTTGCAGTGAGTAGCTAGGCTGTGAGGCTGTAATTGTGTGTGTGTGTGTGTGTGTGTGTGCGTGCCCTGCCATGGATCCCTGTCCCTAGCAGAGCACTGGGAGAGATAAGTAGCCAACCATAACCCTGCACACTTCATCAGAGAGAGAAAGGAGGGGTTGAGCGAAGGGGAGAGGGAGGTGACGAGTGGAGGAGATTAGTAGGGGGAGAGAGAGGCAGTCTGGGAAAAGAGATGACCAGCAGAGACAACAAGAACAACAGTAGTGTACATAGTGGTGTATGGTTTCAGTGTGAGTAAGGATGTAGTGTGTGGTATGACTGTTGTTGAGGAGAGATGTCATTGCTGGAGGTAGACTGAAGAGGCTGGCAGGCGCAGTTACCATGATAAGCTCCACAGCTGGCTGGGCCTTGTGATGTGTCTGTGCCTTTGTCTACCTGTTAGTGTGTGTCAGTGTTTGTGTCTGTCTGTTTTGGTGTATTTGGGTATGCTGTTTGTCTTTCTCTGTGATTCTGCCTTTGGTGTTTGTATTTGTGCGTCTACGTGTGTGTGTGTGTCTTTTTGTGTCTCTTGAGTGTGTGTGTTAGTGTGTGTCAGTTGGAGCCTCCATGATGGGAGCAGGTGCATGCTCTACCACTCCAGGCCCAAAGCCCAGTAGCTCTCAGCTCTGGGCTGCCTGCTATCAGGCTTACAGCTGGGCTGGGTCTGGCTCCACCACCAGGAGAGCAGTGGGCCATCTACCCCACATTAGCCACAGCATCTCAGACGCCAGCCAAGGCACTGGGTCTGCTCCAGAGACAAAGACACACACACAGAGTGGTGGAGTGGAGCGATAAGTCACAGTCTGTGAGTGAAGGGTGTGTGAAGGGTGTGCAAGTACACATGGAGAGAAGAGAAGGAGGAGAGAGGGAGAAATACAGAGAGAGAGAGTGGAGGACCAGACTGGTAGACCAGACCCCCACTGGGCTGATA
>NC_088422.1:72931301-73001301 GCF_034236695.1 Oncorhynchus nerka | reverse complement strand
ACTCAGCAGTAGGCCTTATTTTCTACCGTTGGCATTGAACTGTTCAGACAGGTACATTTAGAATGTGTAGTATTGGGGTGGTTGGTTGTGTGTCTCCTGGTTATCTTATCATTATGACAGCTGTGTTGTGTCCTGTAATCTGCTTCATAAGGATTGTCTGGGTTAATCCTGTTTCATTGTTTGTGTGTGTGTGTGTGTGGCCCTACTGCTGTGTCTCTCTCGGCAGGGTGCCGTGCTGAAGGCTGATGGGAAAATGACCCTCAACAACCCCCACCCTCCTGATTCTTTCTCTCTCTCTTCCTCTTTTTCTTCCTCTTACCTTTCCTCTCTGGGCTACACTCTCTCCATTTCAGGCACATGAACACTGACATCCATTGATCCACTCCCTCACAAACTGGGGGCTATCTATCTGTCACACACACACACACACACACACACACACACACACACACACACACATGGACACAGTCTCCTGCCTTCACAGTCCTCACACCAACACGACTGCATTGATCTTCCTCCCAACCTGTTCAGAAACCTCCTCTCTTCCTCCACTACAGTCTCACTGCGTGTCAGACACTCTCTCACTACTTTAGTCTGTTACCTACATGGGGTAACTAGACGTTTCCTCTGTGATCAGATACATGGCGAGGTTGTGTCTTCATCCTCCTCTACATAAGGCTGAGACCACACAGTTTCATGGAATCATACTTCAAAGTCTTCCACATCCTGACAGTGGATGTCATCTTATATTTAGACCAGGCAAACCACGTCAGATCAGTGGCTGTGATATTAAGGTACCAATTACAGTTGGGTAATATGATCCTAGATTTGTGGTTAGGGGAAAAGTCTACTTCAAGCAGGCAGGGATAGATGCGGTAAAGAGGTCAATCGAATTCTACCAAAACAATGGAATTGCCATGGAAATGAATGGTGGAAAGGGCCTTGGGGGAAAGTCCTGAATCTCCTCATTGCCCCCAGAAAAATTGACACTATGTTGTGGTATAATGTATTGATTATTGATTATATTGTTGATTGATGTCAACAATACATGTTCATGTCATCGTCACCAATCAACTGCATTACAGTTAGAAAAAGACTGACTACCACCACTGATTTCTCTATGCTACCAGCTTATACGAACGGGAGTTAGCAATTAGCAGTCACTTCTTCTGAACCTGAAAAGAGACTACTTCTAAATGTATGCATTGAAAACAGCCAAGTATATCCAAATCGGACTTTATAAACACATTGTGGGCCTGTTACAATACATTGATCATGACGGATTTGACAAATATCCACTTTTGTTAGATCAGATTTGTTGAATGTGCACCGAACGGTCTGCGTTCCATTGACCCCTTCACTACATCTATGCTGATGGACTATAGAATGGTGTAATACTGCCACCTGCCACCAGAGAGCGATAACACAGAGACACAGGGCTACATTAGTGCTGTTCTCTCATCATCACAGAACACAGTGTGTGGTTGGGGAGTGTGGTTGTTCACACATAGCTTCTAGTGAAAAACCACATTATAACAGGCTTGTCACTTCTCTAAAATCATTTAGAGGTTATGGGTGAGGCTAAAGAGGGGGGAGGGGGGGGGGACGAGAAGGTTGTCCTGTGTTTTCTCAGAAGAGACAGATTGTGGGTTTTAGTGGCCCTTTGCACAATACTGACCACCATGTTGCTTTTCTCATGACTAATCTCGCTCTCTGTCTGTCTGTCTCTCTCCCTCTCTCTATTTCTCTTTGTAGTTATATCTTTCTCTCTCTCTTTTTCTCTCTCTTTCTCTCTCTTGTTCTTTCTCTTGTTCTCTCTCTTTCTCCTCCCTTCTCATTCGGTGAAAGGTAGCGAGCGACCGAAGGAGGAAATGACTAAAGAATCTACTCATTCACACCCCAGCAATGACAGCCAGAGGAGGGAGGGATGGAGAGAGGGAAACCCACAGCTTTAACCCTTAACTGGCCAGCCCAGCCTAACCACAATTACACCCACTCTTTTGGGTTGTTATAATAGATAGCTAGCTAGGAACTCTTACATTTAAAACTGGCAATATCAGAGTCTCTGGCGTTGTATTGGTGGACATCTAATATAAATACACACCTAGTCCTTTGGACTATTTTCTACATTGTAGAATAATAGTGAAGACATCAACACTATGAAATAACACATACGGAATCATGTAGTAACCAAAAAAGTGTTCAACAAATTTCCTGTGTTATCTCTATCATAACAACCCAAAATAGTGGGTGTAATTGAGGTTAGACTGGGCTGGACAGTGAGTAGGTGTGTCTAAACTTTTGTCTGGTACTGTAATGGAGTTGAGATAATATGACCCTTTTCCTCTGCAGATATCCAGTCTAACTGATGGAAAGGCTCCCCCTCCAGATGAGTACGAGGAGGGAGTTTAAATACAACGATCACCATCTGTAGCTTATTCTTTAGATGGCAGGTGTCACTATCAGATATTTGGAGGTCCGAGCTAGGAATATAATATTTATCTTTATCTTTGTGTAAACCTTTAGGGCCGTAGTCTGACCAGTCAGGTACCGATCCAAGGTAGCGGACTGAAGTTTTTGGTGTAACCACTGAGTTGTCCACTTTGACACTAAAACCAAGGTGTCCTTGCAAGCTTTACTCTGGAACCAAATAAGATGGGTTCTGTTTTTCCAAGATGCAGAGAAAGTTCGTTATCTGAAAGCCATTTAGTGATATTGGATAACTCTGCACTAAGGATCTCTTCTACTGAGGCTTTGTTCTTATGGGACACCAGTAGAGTCATCCACATATAATAACTATTTACGAGAGCAGGATGATTTCATATCATCAATGTACAGCAGGAAGAGAAGAGGGCCGATGATGCTCCCCTGTGGGACCCCACAGCTAATCCCCTTCACACCAGAATGTTTTCCATAAACATCCACAATTTGGTCTCTACCTGTTTAAATAGGATTTAACCCAGTCAATGGCCCTGCTGTTAAAAGTCAGTTAAAAACAATAGGCGTGTCAGTGGATTGGGTCTTTCTAAAACCAGACTGTAGTAGACTGTAGTGTATATTATTCTTGCTAGTATATTTCAGCACTTTAGACAGCACACTCAAAATAGATACAGGTCTATAGTTGCCCTTGTCTGCTGTTATTTACTCTTAGAAATATTGCAAAATAGCAGTATCGTGTGCATACGTGTGTGTGTGTGTGGTATAAACCCCTCAACTGGCGCTGTGTGTGAGGTAACTGTAGTGTGTGTCTGCTCTCGGTTGGTGATAAAGAGGGCAGATCAAAGCTGTTTTCTCTCCCACTGGAAGCCAAGCGTTTGGATCTGAACATGAGCCTGGCTATGTTTGCTTAGTGTGTGTGTGTGTGTGTGTTAGCAGTCTAGCTGTGGGGGCAATGTCTCAGTAACACAGGCCAGAACAAGCTTCCACCTTAGCCTCCGGCATTATATATCTCCCTCCCTCTCTCTCTCTCTCTCTCTCTCTCTCTCCTTTTTTCTAACAGCCAGGGGGAGGAGGGGAGAAGGAGGAGGAGGGTGTCAGCGCCTCACATATTTAACCACCCTCCTCCTCCCCCCGACAGGGGGGTCAGATGTGACGACCGGGGCTGTGTGTGGAAGAAGAGGCAGCTGACACACACAGTCACCCCTCCCCTCCTTCCCCCGCCCTCCTCCCTCTCTCCTCCCTCCCTCGCTCCCCTTGGCAGGGCATCCATGCCTCTGTTATCTCCCAATGACTCAGGAATTATAGGTTGAGAGGAGAAGGGAGGGAGGAAGAGGAGGAGAGGGGAGGGGGGAAGGTCATGTGACATCGCAGCAGCTGCTAGGCTAAGAATTTCTGTTTTCACTCAGCGAGAGAAAGAGGAGGGTAGAGCGAGAGAGAGAGAGAGAGAGAGAGGAGATAGGCAGAGTTGTGTGGTGTGTTGCTTCGTAAGATAAGCTCCAAACGGTCTTTGTGAGCGTGCGCGAGAGACAGAAAGAAAAGGAGAGAGAAGCGACGGAGAGGAGGAAGAGAAGATGGTGTGTGTCTTGACTGTGTCTCTGTCTGTGTGCTGGGTTTGGCTGAAGATGCAGAGATGGGAGAACCAGGGAGCTCCAGTCCTTTGTGCAGTAAGGAGCCTCAACACCCGCCACCGCTTTCACTCTGCTACTCTGGAGGGGGGGTCGAGAACCGCTGCTAGCCCTGTGTGTGTGTGGGAGGGAGGGGTGTGTGTGAAGGAGGGGTGTGTGTGACTGTGTGTGCTATCAGCATGGCTGTGTTTCTTGAATATGTATGGTGTTTCTCTAGCGGTCGATTACCATCTTATTAGCTCCTGTGAAAAGTTCCTGCTTTACCGATAGAATGCTCTCTCTTTCTTTAAAGCCCTGAGGCTGTGTGTGTGTATCCGTGTGTGTGAAGGTGTGTGTTTGTAAGAAGAGGTGGGTGGAGCAGGGCTTTGCAGTCGTGAACAGGTCACAGCAGTGAACTGAGCGGTTGCTGTGCCTGGCTGTCGATGTGAGTGTGTGTGCTTGGGTGTGTGCGCCTGGCTGTTGCTGTGTGTGAGTGTGTGTGCTTGGGTGTGTGCGCCTGGCTGTTGCTGTGTGTGGAAAGGGAGCTCATTGTTAATTTCATTATGAATTGTGTTGCTGGGGGTTCACAGGGAGTGCAGGGGGTGAGTGGGAGGTTATGAGCAGGGCGGACCCAGAGGTGTTGCCACTCATTTTCTCTCCCGTTACACTCTGTGTCCCTGTGACCCACCAGTTCACTACTCCCCTGCCATCTTCTTTTCCACTCCAGCGCTCTCCCACTGACACACACACACTCCCTCGCACACTTAAACAACGACAGCCAGGCACACACACGCACGCACGCACGCACACACACACACACAGCCCCCCTGACCTCTCTCAGGCTCAGGGAGACATGGGTTTTTTAATAGACCTGCCCAGGCTCTGGGGTGGACCTATATATAACTCTACAGATCTATTAGTGGTATTGACACTGTATGCTACTGTGAGTGAGTGTGTGCGGGTGTGTGTGTGTGTGTGTATGCGTGCGTGCGTGCGTGCTTGGTTGTGTGAGGGTAGGTATGGTGTGTGTTTTGGCTACATTTGAGTGTGGATCTGTGATATTGATAAGACTGAGTGTGTGTAATGTGTATGTGTGTGTAATCAGATATGGTGTGTGGTAGTAATGTTGTAATGTGTGCATGTATGTGTGTAATCTCACGGCATCCCTACAGACTGCTGTGTGTGTGTGTTCTGTGCGACGGCATGCCACTCTCTGGCATTCAGGGATTCCACCGGCCCAGGAGCTGTCATCACAGTGTCCCCTTTCACCCCTTCACTGAGAGAGAGAGAGAGAGAGAGCGAGAAACCCCCGATCCCCTACATCCCCCACAGTGTGCTCGTAAATCTGACTCAGAGAAAAGACAAGGGAACAAAACTCCACTCAGAGAGAGAGAGAGAGAGAGAGGGAGAGCGAGAGAGATCACAGGGTGGCATGGACACCATAATAACGTAAGGTGATGTGTAATGGTAATAGGAGTATCTGTGTCCTGTACATAATGCTAAACTAGAGTTGCGTCAACTATCCCGTTTACTAATGGTGCTATTTCACTATAAACACTATGAAGGCAATGTAAACTCAGAGTAGATCACATGCTTTTCAGACTGTACACTGGATGTAGGACTATATAAGGCTCTATGATATTTATCTGTGATTCAACAACACACACACTCCCACCCACACACACAGGTTCGCAAACACACACTCACACTACTGTAGATGGGTCAGTATAAGTGAGTGAGTGTGTGAATCAGACGTGATGATAATAGTGGATTGAAGTGGAAATAGCTTGTAGCTGGTGTTCATCACTGTAGCAATCACCACAATGACCATCGTGACATTAACATGGGGATGATTAAGGGGATCTGGCACGTGTGTTGCCTCTATCAAACTGTTCTCTCATGGTGTGTGTTACCTCTATCAAACTGTTCTCTCATGGTGTGTGTTACCTCTATCAAACTGTTCTCTCATGGTGTGTGTTTGAAAGGTTTCTATTGGGCCTGGCTCAGTTGGAGCATGTTAAGTAGAGCTGCTGTGTGGGCTGAGGCAGACAGACCGGACCTCTTGAGGTAGGGGTTACACGCCCTGTAACCTATAACCTTTAGCCCCCCTCCCCCAGCTAGACATACAGACATATGGACACACAGACATACAGACACACAGACCACACTGCGCTCTGGCTGATATATGTGTCTGTGTAACTATGTGTGTGTGAATATGTGTGTGTGTGTGTGTGTAAGGTCTGGTGTGAGACAGACAGATAGCCCCCAGTGTGTGTTTGTGTACGGTCTGGTGTGAGACAGACAGATACACACACACACACACACACTGGGGGCTAAGGTCTGGTGTGAGACAGACAGAAAGCCCCCAGTGTGTGTATGGTCTGGTGTGAGACAGACAGATAGCCCCCAGTGTGTGTGTGTGTGTACGGTCTGGCGTGAGACAGACAGATAGCCCCCAGTGTGTGTGTGTACGGTCTGGCGTGAGACAGACAGATAGCCCCCAGTGTGTGTACAGTCTGGTGTGAGACAGACAGATAGCCCCCAGTGTGTGTAAGGTCTGGTGTGAGACAGACAGAAAGCCCCCAGTGTGTGTACAGTCTGGTGTGAGACAGACAGATATCCCCCAGTGTGTGTGTGTGTGTACGGTCTGGTGTGAGACAGACAGACAGCCCCCAGTGTGTGTGTGTGTACAGTCTGGTGTGAGACAGACAGATAGCCCCCAGTGTGTGTACAGTCTGGTGTGAGACAGACAGACAGCCCCCAGTGTGTGTGTGTGTGTACAGTCTGGTGTGAGACAGACAGATAGCCCCCAGTGTGTGTACAGTCTGGTGTGAGACAGACAGACAGCCCCCAGTGTGTGTGTGTGTACAGTCTGGTGTGAGACAGACAGATAGCCCCCAGTGTGTGTGTGTGTGTACGGTCTGGCGTGAGACAGACAGACAGCCCCCAGTGTGTGTGTGTGTACGGTCTGGTGTGAGACAGACAGACAGCCCCCAGTGTGTGTGTGTGTACAGTCTGGTGTGAGACAGACAGATAGCCCCCAGTGTGTGTGTGTGTGTGTACGGTCTGGCGTGAGACCGACAGATAGCCCCCAGTGTGTGTACAGTCTGGTGTGAGACAGACAGATAGCCCCCAGTGTGTGTAAGGTCTGGTGTGAGACAGACAGAAAGCCCCCAGTGTGTGTACAGTCTGGTGTGAGACAGACAGATATCCCCCAGTGTGTGTGTGTGTGTACGGTCTGGTGTGAGACAGACAGACAGCCCCCAGTGTGTGTGTGTGTACAGTCTGGTGTGAGACAGACAGATAGCCCCCAGTGTGTGTACAGTCTGGTGTGAGACAGACAGACAGCCCCCAGTGTGTGTGTGTGTGTACAGTCTGGTGTGAGACAGACAGATAGCCCCCAGTGTGTGTACAGTCTGGTGTGAGACAGACAGACAGCCCCCAGTGTGTGTGTGTGTACAGTCTGGTGTGAGACAGACAGATAGCCCCCAGTGTGTGTGTGTGTGTGTACGGTCTGGCGTGAGACAGACAGACAGACAGCCCCCAGTGTGTGTGTGTGTACGGTCTGGTGTGAGACAGACAGACAGCCCCCAGTGTGTGTGTGTGTACAGTCTGGTGTGAGACAGACAGATAGCCCCCAGTGTGTGTGTGTGTACGGTCTGGTGTGAGACAGACAGACAGCCCCCAGTGTGTGTACAGTCTGGTGTGAGACAGACAGACAGCCCCCACTGTGTGTACAGTCTGGTGTGAGACAGACAGACAGCACCCAGTGTGTGTGTGTGTACAGTCTGGTGTGAGACAGACAGATAGCCCCCAGTGTGTGTGTGTGTGTACGGTCTGGTGTGAGACAGACAGACAGCCCCCAGTGTGTGTGTGTGTACAGTCTGGTGTGAGACAGACAGACAGCCCCCAGTGTGTGTGTGTGTACAGTCTGGTGTGAGACAGACAGATAGCCCCCAGTGTGTGTGTGTGTACGGTCTGGTGTGAGACAGACAGACAGCCCCCAGTGTGTGTGTGTGTACAGTCTGGTGTGAGACAGACAGACAGACAGCCCCCAGTGTGTGTGTGTGTACAGTCTGGTGTGAGACAGACAGATAGCCCCCAGTGTGTGTGTGTGTGTGTGACGGTCTGGCGTGAGACAGACAGACAGCCCCCAGTGTGTGTGTGTGTGTACGGTCTGGCGTGAGACAGACAGACAGCCCCCAGTGTGTGTGTGTGTACAGTCTGGTGTGAGACAGACAGATAGACCCCAGTGTGTGTGTGTGTGTACGGTCTGGCGTGAGACAGACAGATAGCCCCCAGTGTGTGTACAGTCTGGTGTGAGACAGACAGACAGACAGCCCCCAGTGTGTGTACAGTCTGGTGTGAGACAGACAGACAGCCCCCAGTGTGTGTACAGTCTGGTGCGAGACAGACAGATAGCCCCCAGTGTGTGTGTGTGTACAGTCTGGTGTGAGACAGACAGACAGCCCCCAGTGTGTGTACAGTCTGGTGTGAGACAGACAGACAGCCCCCAGTGTGTGTACAGTCTGGTGTGAGACAGACAGATAGCCCCCAGTGTGTGTACAGTCTGGTGTGAGACAGACAGATAGCCCCCAGTGTGTGTACAGTCTGGTGTGAGACAGACAGCCAGACAGCCCCCAGTGTGTGTACAGTCTGGTGTGAGACAGACAGACAGCCCCCAGTGCGTGTGTGTGTACAGTCTGGTGTGAGACAGACAGATAGCCCCCAGTGTGTGTGTGTGTACAGTCTGGTGTGAGACAGACAGATAGCCCCCAGTGTGTGTGTGTGTACAGTCTGGTGTGAGACAGACAGATAGCCCCCAGTGTGTGTGTGTGTACGGTCTGGTGTGAGACAGACAGACAGCCCCCAGTGTGTGTGTGTGTACAGTCTGGTGTGAGACAGACAGATAGCCCCCAGTGTGTGTGTGTGTGTACGGTCTGGCGTGAGACAGACAGACAGCCCCCAGTGTGTGTACAGTCTGGTGTGAGACAGACAGCCAGACAGCCCCAGATAGCCCCCAGTGTGTGTGTGTGTACAGTCTGGTGTGAGACAGACAGACAGCCCCCAGTGTGTGTACAGTCTGGTGTGAGACAGACAGATAGCCCCCAGTGTGTGTGTGTGTGAGACACAGTCTGGTGTCTGGTGTGAGACAGACAGACAGCCCCCAGTGTGTGTACAGTCTGGTGTGAGACAGACAGATAGCCCCCAGTGTGTGTGTGTGTACAGTCTGGTGTGAGACAGACAGATAGCCCCCAGTGTGTGTGTGTGTACAGTCTGGTGTGAGACAGACAGATAGCCCCCAGTGTGTGTGTGTGTACAGTCTGGTGTGAGACAGACAGATAGCCCCCAGTGTGTGTGTGTGTACGGTCTGGTGTGAGACAGACAGACAGCCCCCAGTGTGTGTGTGTGTACAGTCTGGTGTGAGACAGACAGATAGCCCCCAGTGTGTGTGTGTGTGTACGGTCTGGCGTGAGACAGACAGATAGCCCCCAGTGTGTGTACAGTCTGGTGTGAGACAGACAGCCAGACAGCCCCCGGTGTGTGTACAGTCTGGTGTGAGACAGACAGACAGCCCCCAGTGTGTGTACAGTCTGGTGTGAGACAGACAGATAGCCCCCAGTGTGTGTGTCTGTACAGTCTGGTGTGAGACAGACAGACAGCCCCCAGTGTGTGTACAGTCTGGTGTGAGACAGACAGATAGCCCCCAGTGTGTGTGTGTGTACAGTCTGGTGTGAGACAGACAGACAGCCCCCAGTGTGTGTACAGTCTGGTGTGAGACAGACAGACAGCCCCCAGTGTGTGTACAGTCTGGTGTGAGACAGACAGATAGCCCCCAGTGTGTGTGTGTGTACAGTCTGGTGTGAGACAGACAGACAGCCCCCAGTGTGTGTACAGTCTGGTGTGAGACAGACAGACAGCCCCCAGTGTGTGTACAGTCTGGTGTGAGACAGACAGATAGCCCCCAATGTGTGTGTGTGTGTACAGTCTGGTGTGAGACAGACAGACAGCCCCCAGTGTGTGTACAGTCTGGTGTGAGACAGACAGACAGCCCCCAGTGTGTGTACAGTCTGGTGTGAGACAGACAGATAGCCCCCAGTGTGTGCGAGAGATTTTCCAGTCCACAGGGCTCAGTGTCATTGTGGGGAGGGGTTCCATAGTGTCAGCTGTCTGAACCCTCAACTGATAAGTTGACCAATCACAGCATGAGTAAGTCTGACTGACAGACTGACTGACCCATCATCTACAGCCGCTTTGTAATTGCTTTATAAATGACGAACATCAGTCTATTATGTCTATTAACCCTTTCTCTCCCTCTCTCTCCTCTCTCCAGGCATGAGCCATGAGCCAAAGTCACCTTCCTTAGGAATGATATCCACGGCAACTCGCACCACGGCGACGGTCAGCCCCCTCACCCCGTCGTCCCTTAACGGATCTATCGTAGCCAATGGGAGCCCGGCGGCCCAGTCCGCACACTCTGGATTCGCCGCCGCCCTCCGTAAACTGGCCAAACAGGCCGAGGATCCTCGAGGTAAGGTCAACCCACATGTGGACAGACAGAGTTATGATTATAGAGTTTCTTAATGCCAGGTGTATTGTTATCAAGCCTATATAAGGTGTAGAAACGTTGGGTCATTTAAAGCCATTTTACAACCAGCTGTTGTCAGAAATCCCTCTTACCCGTATGAACTAACAGTCCCCTCTTCTACCCTCCTCTCACTCCTTCCTTCCTCCATGAGGCGCTAAGCTCATTCAAAAACCGTCTGTCCTCCTGGACCCTAACCTCTAACCCCTGACCCCTGTAGCCTAACCCCTCAGAACCCTCCGATGTCTCAGAGGTTCCTCTGCTGGGGCAGTCCCTGTGTGTCGTGTTTAGCTGCTAATAGCAGTGGAGTGATATTCACACTAGATTGAATTATGCAGCCTCCCCAAAGAGAGCAGGACACAGAACAGCCGTTCTAGCTGACCCATTTAAGCGGCAGCTCTGTGTGTGTGGGGGGGTGGGTTGTTGGGTGGGTGTGTGTGTGTGCAGTTGTGTGAATGACATTGCATGTTTGTGTCGCCTCCTCTCCTCACAGGGAGCAAACACACACGCACATACACACACACACCACTGTGTTGTTGAGTTTATTGGGCCCTGCTATCCCACTGGTCTAACCTGACTGTGAAGAAGTCATTGTGTGGTGGGGTGAGCAGTTGACAAGGACTGCTTTTAGAATTGGTTGTGGAGGGATCATATGATGCATCTGTAACACACTGACCCTCTCCTCTCAGACTCACTACACAGTAGAACATAGCAGGTTTCTTACAGCCATTTCTCAATCAACACTGAATCAATAGAATACTTGTCTTTTTCTCACTACCCTTTCGACCTCCTACAGGTTCCTATCAGTCAGACATACAGCTCATGGTTTGATTGTGAGTTGTGGATATTTGTAGCTGGTTTGGATATTAGATATTGCTGTGTGCTACAGAAAGTCGGATGTTGTTTTTCAGTTGTTGGTTGTTGTCTGGACAGGGTCAGACTTAGGTCACAGATGGACAAGGCTGCTATTCTCCCGTGTAAACACACACACACTCACACACACACACACACACACACACACTCACACACATGCTATTCTCTCGGGGGCTGTTTGGCTGGCTGGCTTTGGGCAGCAGCTCACTGAGGCCTTTCTGGTAGATGGTGTGTGAAACAGTGGCTCTGGTCAACCATGGTGTGTGTGTCTATGAGGTGTAACCTTCCCCAGAACAGAGACTCTGGTTGGCCCACATACACAGGAGCTGATCTTCACTGGCCCCCTAAGACACACACACATACGCTGCTGGGCCCCTCCAGGGGAATGGAGCCAGACTGCTGAGAGTCCCCTGAGTAGGGCTGGGAGGAATCCTGTTTGGGTGTGTGTGAGTGCTTGTGTGTAAGTGTACGTCTGTTTGTGTGTGTTTGTGTGTGTATATCTGGCTGTCTGCCCCAGCTCCAGTGAGCCCCAGCAGCCCCAGTCATCCCGGCCCAGGGTCAGGCTCTCTTAATCAGGCTGTGTGTTTGAGAGAGGTCCCCTCCTCCCTGGCTCTCCCTGGCTGCCTGGCTCCCCTGCAGATCACACCGGGGGCCCAACACCAATGATTTATTACTCTGAGAAAGAAACACGAGACAGAGCTCACAACCCCAATCTCTCCCTCTCTCTCACACACACACTCACCCTCTCAATCTCATTCTCTTCCTCCATTGTTTCTCACCTTCCCCTTCTCTCTTCCCCTCTCCGTCTCTCCCTTTCACTCCATTTCTATTTCTCTATATTTTCTCTCCCTCATCTATCTCACTGCATCTCTCTCTCACTGTCACTTGTACACAATCTCTTTTCTCACCCCTCTCTCTCTCTCTCTTCCTTTCTTGCACACATACTGTTTGTCTCACTGTCTCACCTCTCTCTCTGTCTCTCTATCAACCAGGTGTGTGTATGTGCATGTGTACATGTGCGTGTGTCTGTTGCTATTTCAACCTAGCTGGGACAGTCGTCAGATTGTCTGAGGGAGGTACAGAAACACACACAGAGACTATGATTAAACCTAGGCATTTTTTAAAACAGAGCAGAAAAGTCCCTTTGTTATTTTGGGCCTGTCTGTGTGCAGTCTGCCTGGCGTAGGTAGAGACACAGTGTGTGTGAGTCATGCTCCACAGCTCCAGAGGAACAGGCCAGTCATGGGGCCGATGCTGCCCACTTTAGGAGTGCCGTCGCTGGGGTGGGCGGGCTGGAGTGTGGGCCTCCTCCGGAACTCCATCCACTTTGCTGTCTACAAAGATATTTATAGACAAGCCCTCATACACACAAACACCAACACTGACACACACACACAAACACACACTCACACAGAAAACGTCCATGGTGCTTTCCTGGCATGTTGTAGCCTCCTAGCAGTGTGTGTGTTCTACTGCACAGTGTGTTCCTGTGTGTCCTACTGAACAGTGGGTTCCTGTGTGTCCTACTGAACAGTGTGTTCCTGTGTGTCCTACTGCACAGTGTGTTCCTGTGTGTCCTACTGCACAGTGTGTTCCTGTGTGTCCTACTGAACAGTGTGTTCCTGTGTGTCCTACTGAACAGTGTGTTCCTGTGTGTCCTACTGCACAGTGGGTTCCTGTGTGTCCTACTGAACAGTGGGTTCCTGTGTGTCCTACTGAACAGTGGGTTCCTGTGTGTCCTACTGAACAGTGTGTTCCTGTGTGTCCTACTGAACAGTGTGTTCCTGTGTGTCCTACTGAACAGTGGGTTCCTGTGTGTCCTACTGCACAGTGTGTTCCTGTGTGTCCTACTGCACAGTGTGTTCCTGTGTGTCCTACTGAACAGTGGGTTCCTGTTCCTACTGAACAGTGTGTTCCTGTGTGTCCTACTGCACAGTGTGTTCCTGTTGTCCTACTGCACTGTGTGTCCTACAGTGTGTTCCTGTGTGTCCTACTGCACAGTGTGTTCCTGTGTGTCCTACTGAACAGTGTGTTCCTGTTCCTGTGTGTCCTACTGAACAGTGGGTTCCTACTGAACAGTGGGTTCCCGTCCTACTGCACAGTGTGTTCCTGTGTGTGTTCCTGAACAGTGGGTTCCTGTGTGTCCTACTGCACAGTGTGTTCCTGTGTGTCCTACTGAACAGTGTGTTCCTGTGTGTCCTACTGCACAGTGTGTTCCTGTGTGTCCTACTGAACAGTGGGTTCCTGTGTGTCCTACTGCACAGTGGGTTCCTGTGTGTCCTACTGAACAGTGGGTTCCTGTGTGTCCTACTGCACAGTGTGTTCCTGTGTGTCCTACTGAACAGTGGGTTCCTGTGTGTCCTGCACAGTGGGTTCCTGTGTGTCCTACTGAACAGTGGGTTCCTGTGTGTCCTGGGTTCTGCCTACTGAACAGTGTTCCTGTTGTCCTGCACAGTGTGTCCCTACTGCACAGCGTGTTCCTGTGTGTCCTACTGAACAGCGGGTTCCTGTGTGTCCTACTGCACAGTGTGTTCTTGTGTGTCCTACTGAACAGTGGGTTCCTGTGTGTCCTACTGCACAGTGTGTTCCTGTGTGTCCTACTGAACAGTGTGTTCCTGTGTGTCCTACTGAACAGTGGGTTCCTGTGTGTCCTACTGAACAGTGGGTTCCTGTGTGTCCTCTGTGTCCGTCTCTGGCCCACTTTCCTGTGTTACTGTTGTGCATATGGTGCATATCCTTAAGCCTAAAGGATGTTGTTTGTTTAGTTGTGCTAGTATCATAGCCACTAGCTAGCTAGCTATCACCCTGATTTATAAACCCTGTCACGTCCTCTGTGCTTTCATCTGTATACACGCACACACTCGTACACAGTAGCCCACACATACAGTAACACACACATACATACACTCACACACACTCTCCTGTCTGATGAGTAGCTCTGTGTACTGAGTCTCATGCTGAAGAGGGGAGGTGATGGATAATGAGTATTGCAGCAGAGTAAAGGACACACACCTCGTGTCAGAGAGGCAGGCATGCTAGTATCTGATTAATTAGGCAGGCTTAATCCTCTCTCCAGTTTCCTCATACATACACACTGACTGACTGGCTGGCTGGCTGACTGACTGGCTGGCTGGCTGACTGACTATCTGACTGGCTGACTGACTGACTGGCTGACTGGCTGGCTGACTATCTGACTGGCTGGCTGACTGACTGACTGGCTGGCTGACTGACTGACTGGCTGACTGGCTGGCTGACTATCTGACTGGCTGACTGGCTGGCTGACTATCTGACTGGCTGACTATCTGACTGGCTGGCTGACTGACTGGCTGGCTGACTATCTGACTGACTGGCTGGCTGACTATCTGACTGGCTGGCTGGGCTAAACTCGCTGGAGCATTACACTACCTACCTACAGTACCTAGCTAGACCAGGAAAGCGATGGGGAGGGAGGGAGGAGGACTGGGGGAAGGAGAAAAAGGACAGAGGAAAAATATTTAGAAGAGATTGAAGTGTGAGATTGAATGTGCTACCTTGTGTATGTGTGTGTTTGGCCGGGGGCTACCCTTGTTTCTGGGAGCCCAGAGCATGCTGGGACAGCAGGGCAGTGTGTCTCTGACCCCTCCATCTGGAGCCTGGAGCGCATACACACACCATCTAGCTACACCCAGAGAGAGTGTGTGTGTGTGTGTGTGTGTGTGTGTGTGTGTGTGTGTGTGTGTGTGTGTGTGTGCTCAGAGGTAGAACTCTCCAGGCTCTGTTTGTCCATGAAACACTCACTCACAAACAAGCTCTCTCTCTATATCTCTCTCCATCCAGTATTGTATTCCTCCATATATCTGTGTCTCTTCTTCTTCTAGGTAAACATACTAACAATAGCTCATACACAGTTCACCCAGTTAGACATTCTCCTCCAGAAACTATTCTACTGCTCTCTCTCTCTTTCCTTCTCCCCCTCTCTCTCTCTTTCCTTCTCCCCCCTCTCTCTCTTTCCTTCTCTCCCCCTCTCTCTCTCTTTCCTTCTCCCCCTCTCTCTCATTCCTTCTCCCCCCTCTCTCTCTCTCTCTTTCCTTCTCTCCCCCTCTCTCTCGATCTCTCTGTCTTACTTCCCCTCTCTGGGAAAATAACACACACCACACTCTTAGAAAAAAGGGTTCCAAAATGGTTCTTCGGCTGTCCCCATGTTGAACCCTCTCCTATGGGGACAGCAGACTAACCCTTTTAGGTTCTAGACAGCACCTTTTTTCTAAGAGTTCACACACAAACCACTCCCTGATGCAGATTAGGTGGTGTGTGTGTGTGTGTGTGTGTGTGTGTGTGTGTGTGTGAGAGAGAGACACGGCTGGTGTGTGTGTGACACGGCTGGTGTGTGTGTGACACGGCTAGTGTGTGTGTGAGGCAGGGTTTGTGTGTGTGTGGCTGGGGGATGGTATGGCATATGGAGGAAGGGTTGGCTCGGCGCTGCTATGCACACCAGGTGTGAAATGGACTGTTTAATTAAGTGCTGATGTTGTTCTAATGCAGGGAGGGAGGGGGAGGGAGGGAGGCGATGGAGGGAGGGAGGTAGGAAGAGTGGGAGGCGATGGAGGGAGGGAGGTAGGAAGAGTGGGAGGTGGTGGAGGGAGGGAGGGAGGGAGGGAGGCGATGGAGGGAGGGAGGGAGGGAGGGAGGGAGGAAGAGTGGGAGGTGGTGGAGGGAGGGAGGGAGGGGGAGGCGGTGGAGAGAGGGGGCGGAGGGAGGGATGGATGGTGGGGGAAGGGGAGGAGGCAAAGAACAGCTTGTCGCTAGTTGTCAGGGCTGTGACTGGGGCTGTGGAGGAGAGAGGGAGAGTGGGACTGTGGAGGAGAGAGGGAGAGTGGGGCTGTGGAGGAGAGAGGGAGAGTGGGACTGTGGAGGAGAGAGGGAGAGTGGGACTGTGGAGGAGAGAGGGAGAGGGGGCTGTGGAGGAGAGAGGGAGAGTGGGGCTGTGGAGGAGAGAGGGAGAGTGGGGCTGTGGAGGAGAGAGGGAGAGGGGACTGTGGAGGAGAGAGGGAGAGTGGGGCTGTGGAGGAGAGAGGGAGAGTGGGGCTGTGGAGGAGAGAGGGAGAGTGGGACTGTGGAGGAGAGAGGGAGAGTGGGGCTGTGGAGGAGAGAGGGAGAGTGGGACTGTGGAGGAGAGAGGGAGAGTGGGACTGTGGAGGAGAGAGGGAGAGTGGGGCTGTGGAGGAGAGTGGGACTGTGGAGGAGAGAGGGAGAGTGGGACTGTGGAGGAGAGAGGGCTGTGAGTGGGGCTGTGGAGGAGAGAGGGAGAGTGGGGCTGTGGAGGAGAGAGGGAGAGTGGGGCTGTGGAGGAGAGAGGGAGAGTGGGGCTGTGGAGGAGAGAGGGAGAGTGGGGCTGTGGAGGAGAGAGGGAGATTGGGGCTGTGGAGGAGAGAGGGAGAGTGGGGCTGTGGAGGAGAGAGGGAGAGTGGGGCTGTGGAGGAGAGAGGGAGAGTGGGGCTGTGGAGGAGAGAGGGAGAGGGGGCTGTGGAGGAGAGGGGAGAGTGGGGCTGTGGAGGAGAGAGGGAGAGTGGGGCTGTGGAGGAGAGAGGGAGAGTGGGGCTGTGGAGGAGAGAGGGAGAGTGGGGCTGTGGAGGAGAGAGGGAGAGTGGGGCTGTGGAGGAGAGAGGGAGAGTGGGGCTGTGGAGGAGAGAGGGAGAGTGGGGCTGTGGAGGAGAGAGGGAGAGTGGGGCTGTGGAGGAGAGAGGGAGAGTGGGGCTGTGGAGGAGAGAGGGAGAGGGGGGCTGTGGAGGAGAGTGGGGCTGTGGAGGAGAGTGGGGCTGTGGAGGAGAGGGAGAGTGGGGCTGTGGAGGAGAGTGGGGCTGTGGAGGAGAGTGGGGCTGTGGAGGAGAGTGGGGCTGTGGAGGAGAGTGGGGCTGTGGAGGAGAGTGGGGCTGTGGAGGAGAGAGGGAGAGTGGGGCTGTGGAGGAGAGAGGGAGAGTGGGACTGTGGAGGAGAGAGGGAGAGTGGGGCTGTGGAGGAGAGAGGGAGAGTGGGGCTGTGGAGGAGAGAGGGAGAGTGGGGCTGTGGAGGAGAGAGGGAGAGTGGGGCTGTGGAGGAGAGAGGGAGAGTGGGACTGTGGAGGAGAGAGGGAGAGTGGGACTGTGGAGGAGAGAGGGAGAGTGGGGCTGTGGAGGAGAGAGGGAGAGTGGGGCTGTGGAGGAGAGAGGGAGAGTGGGGCTGTGGAGGAGAGAGGGAGAGTGGGACTGTGGAGGAGAGAGGGAGAGTGGGACTGTGGAGGAGAGAGGGAGAGTGGGACTGTGGAGGAGAGAGGGAGAGTGGGGCTGTGGAGGAGAGAGGGAGAGTGGGACTGTGGAGGAGAGAGGGAGAGTGGGGCTGTGGAGGAGAGGGCTGTGGGGCTGGGGCTGTGGAGGAGAGTGGGGCTGTGGAGGAGAGAGGGAGGGTGGGGCTGTGGAGGAGAGTGGGGCTGTGGAGGAGAGAGGGAGAGTGGGGCTGTGGAGGAGAGTGGGGCTGTGGAGGAGAGTGGGGCTGTGGAGGAGAGTGGGGCTGTGGAGGAGAGAGGGAGATTGGGGCTGTGGAGGAGAGAGGGAGATTGGGGCTGTGGAGGAGAGAGGGAGATTGGGGCTGTGGAGGAGAGAGGGAGATTGGGGCTGTGGAGGAGAGAGGGAGATTGGGGCTGTGGAGGAGAGAGGGAGAGTGGGGCTGTGGAGGAGAGAGGGAGATTGGGGCTTTGGATAGGACCAGGGAGGGAACATGAGATTTGGGGCTTGAATGGCACAGTCGGTTGGAGTGTAGAGCTGGCAAGATCAAGGTTGTGGGTTCAATTTTCACAAGGATCACTTTCTCTGAACGTTTGTGTTCAGTCCCCTTGGATAAAAGCAGCAGGTGAACAAGTATATTGTTATGTTTCTTGATGGGATTAGAGGTGGAAGGATACGGTGCTGGGACAGAGAGAACTTAACCCGGGGCTGTGTGGAGCTTTGTGTGTGTGTGCGTGCATACGTGCTTTTGGGCATGTGTGATTGTGTGTGCGTGCGTATGCGCCCGTGTATGTGTCTGTGTGTACCTCTCTCTCAGTTAGAGTCAGCTGGGGCGGTCATGCGTGGAGGCAGTCTGGGAGAGAGCGACTGGTAATGGGGCAGCGATGGAGAGAGGAGCTACACATTAATCACACACACACACGTTTGCCCACACAGACATACACTCAATCACACCCACATACACCACACACACATACAGTGCATTTGGAAAGTATTCAGACCCCTTGACTTTTTCCACATTTTGTTACATTACAGCCTTATTCTAAAATGGATTAAATCATTTTTCCCTCATCAATCTACACACAATACCCCATAATACCCCATAATGACAAAAATAAAACAGTTTTAAAGATATTTTTGCTAATGTATTAAAAATAAAAAACTGAAATATCACGTTAACATAAGTTATTTTCAATCCTGTCTCGGAGCTCTACAGACAATTCCTTCAACCTCATGGCTTGGTTTTTTGCTCTGAAAGTGTGGGACCTTATATAGACAGGTGTGTGCCTTTCCAAATCATGTCCAATGAATTGAATTTACCACAGGTGGACTCCAATCAAGTTGCTGAAACATCTCAAGGATGATTAATGGAAACAGGATGCACCTGAGCTCAATTTCGGGTATCATAGCAAAGGGTCTGAATACTTGTTGAATAATAATAATTTTGCAAACATTTCTTAAAACCTGTTTTCGCTTTGTCATTATGGGGTATGTATGTAGATTGATCAGGAAACATTTAAAAAAAACATTTTAGAGTAAGGCTGTAACGTAATAAATGTGGAAAAAGTCAAGGGGTCTGACTACTTTCTGAATGCGCTGTACATACACACACACAAGCAGGAACAGACACAGAGCACTCTCTCTCGCTTAGACTTCCTCTCTCTCCGTCTCTCTGTAGTGTAGGAGCAGAGCGTGGAGCCACAGCTTGGCCTGCAGTCTCTTATCCACCATTAGAGGGCAGAAGACCAGCCGTCTCTCTGTAGTGTAGGAGCAGAGCGTGGAGCCACAGCTTGGCCTGCAGTCTCTTATCCACCATTAGAGGGCAGAAGACCAGCCGTCTCTCTGTAGTGTAGGAGCAGAGCGTGGAGCCACAGCTTGGCCTGCAGTCTCTTATCCACCATTAGAGGGCAGAAGACCAGCCGTCTCTCTGTAGTGTAGGAGCAGAGCGTGGAGCCACAGCTTGGCCTGCAGTCTCTTATCCACCATTAGAGGGCAGAAGACCAGCCGTCTCTCTGTAGTGTAGGAGCAGAGCGTGGAGCCACAGCTTGGCCTGCAGTCTCTTATCCACCATTAGAGGGCAGAAGACCAGCCGTCTCTCTGTAGTGTAGGAGCAGAGCGTGGAGCCACAGCTTGGCCTGCAGTCTCTTATCCACCATTAGAGGGCAGAGGACCAGCGTGTTGTTCTTACTGTATGTCCTAACAGCACCAGTAGGGGACTGGCTTCATCTCCTCACCCCCTTTCTTTTAATGTCTGACTGATCTGAAAGAACTGGACTGGTGTCTAGTCCATTTTGCTTTCACCAGTCCTTTGTGATTAGATCAATACAGAAGAAGGAGAGGACAGGAGAAAGGGGAGAGGAAGCATGTTCAGACTATGGAGATACATCCATAATGCCCAGGAGAAAGGGGAGAGGAAGTGTGTTCAGACTATGGAGATACATCCATAATGCCCAGGAGAAAGGGGAGAGGAAGCATGTTCAGACTTTGGAGATACATCCATAATGCCCAGGAGAAAGGGGAGAGGAAGTGTGTTCAGACTATGGAGATACATCCATAATGCCCAGGAGAAAGGGGAGAGGAAGTGTGTTCAGACTATGGAGATACATCCATAATGCCCAGGAGAAAGGGGAGAGGAAGCATGTTCAGACTATGGAGATACATCCATAATGCCCAGGAGAAAGGGGAGAGGAAGCGTGTTCAGACTATGGAGATACATCCATAATGCCCAGGAGAAAGGGGAGAGGAAGCATGTTCAGACTATGGAGATACATCCATAATGCCCAGGAGAAAGGGGAGAGGAAGCATGTTCAGACTTTGGAGATACATCCATAATGCCCAGGAGAAAGGGGAGAGGAAGTGTGTTCAGACTATGGAGATACATCCATAATGCCCAGGAGAAAGGGGAGAGGAAGTGTGTTCAGACTATGGAGATACATCCATAATGCCCAGGAGAAAGGGGAGAGGAAGCGTGTTCAGACTATGGAGATACATCCATAATGCCCAGGGCTGTGTTTGAAACCAGGACACTCCCTTCTCTCCTCTCAGCCTCAGTGAGCATGTGTGGCGACACGTCAGTGAATAGACGAAGGCTGCATCTGCATATGGCAGCATGACACTAGTTTAGGGCCCCTCAGATGGCCTGCATATAATTTCTGTCCCATCTGCTCAGTGATGGACTGACTTCCTGTCAACTAGCACTGTCACCACAAGAGGAGTGAGGAAGGGGGAGTGACAGGAAAAGACTGGAAGGGGGTTGTATTTATTAGAATGAGGGAGAGAGGGTAGTTTAGACTTTAGGAGGTGCTAGAAATCTAAGATTAAGCACACACACACACACACACACCACCCATCTCAGGCTGCTAAGCATTAAGGGCCAATTCCCTTTCTCCTTAACTGTCTGTAACTGTTGTAAATGTGTTTATGAAAAATGGATGTCTTCCCTGAGAGATATCTGCTTGGGAGGCAGTCCGTTTGAAGAACAGAGAGGGGAGGGAGGGATGTGTGGAAAGAGGGAGAGAAAGAGAGATGGAGGAGAGGGAGTGAATAACAGAACAGGCTGGAGCTGGTGGTGTGTGGATGGTTTCCAGTGAAGGAGGGAGGGAAGGAGGGATGGGGTCTGTGTCGGTGGAGGTATACAGAGGTTATGATGTTGGCTTGTAGAGGAGGACAATGAAGAGGAGAATCAGATGAGGGAACACCAACCCTTCCTCCTCCTTCTCCTCACCTGCTTCTCCTCCAGCTTTCACTCAATTATTCAGTGTGTCCTGCCTCCCCCACTGTACATACAGCACCACACGCACACACATGCACACACACACACACACACACACACACACACACACACACACACACACACACACACACACACACAGGGAACGGGAGTGAGAACAATGAGGGGGAGGAAGGGATGGTGGAGGAGAGAGAGATGGAGTGGTACCAGGGGAGTAGATGTCTGTTGCTTGAATCTCTGGCAGGTCTGGATTACTGTGATCATTATTCATTTCTGCTCTATCCCTTTTTATCTCTCTCTCATTCACTCTTTTGTAATGATTCTTATGCTCTTTCTCTCGCTCTCCCATCCCACCCATTCTCTCTCCCCCTCCTTCCCTCTTCCACTCCCCCATGGTGGTAGTCTTTCTCTCGCTCTCCCATCCCACCCATTCTCTCTCCCCCTCCTTCCCTCTTCCACTCCCCCGTGGTGGTAGTCTTTCACTCTCTCTTTCTGTGAGTATATGAGGTGTGATAGTGGAGCTGTATTAAGTGTCGCTCTGCTCGCCAGCCTGAGTGCTCTAGTATTGATTGTCCTGGTCTTCCAGGGGAGAGTAATGGCTTTCTGAGGTGAGGGGGGGGAGGATTAGGCCACTAATTGCTGTTGTGCAGACAAGATATGCTTCCTCTCTCACCTTACACACATCACCTCATCACCCCTTTCGTTCTCTGTCTCTCTGTCTCTGTCTCTCTCTCTCTCTCTCTCTCTCTCTCTCTCTCTCTCTCTCTCTCTCTCTCTCTCTCTCCCTCTCTCTCTCCCTCTCTCTCTCTCTCTCTCTCTCTCTCTCTCTCTCTCTCATCTAGCCACAGAGGCCTGCTATGTAATCTACACCCATTTACCTTCAAAGCTTTTCCTCATTCACATTTTCAAAAGGAATTACAATATTTGTCTCATTAGTAATTGATTAGATTTATAAACATGTAAGTGACTTAATTCTTTCTACCGGGTCATATCCAGACCACCACCATACCCAACCATCAAACCCTATTATAGTGGGATGTCTGTTGCTAGGGTAACTAAGGTAGGTCGCAATGCTTGAATGATAAGGAGTGTTTGATAATCCAGACATATCACACACACACGTCCAGACATCCTGACCTATCGCACTCTCCTCAGGCTGTCTCTGTGGGGTCAGGTGGATAGATTGGAGAGGATAGAGAACTGAAACTGGCCTGAGGTTTAAAGCTACTGCTGCACCACACACACTACTGCATACACCGCACACACTATTACATACACCGCACACACTACTACATACACCACATACACTACTACATACACCACACACACTACTACATACACCACACACACTACTACATACACCACACACATTACTGCATACGCCACACACACTACTACATACATCACACACACTACTACATACACCACACACACTACTACATACACCACACACATTACTGCATACGCCACACACACTACTGCACACGCCACACACACTACTACACACGCCACACACACTACTACATACGCCACACACACTACTGCACACGCCACACACACTACTGCACACGCCACACACACTACTGCACACGCCACACACACTACTGCACACGCCACACACACTACTGCACACGCCACACACACTACTGCATACGCCACACACACTACTACATACGCCACACACACTACTACATACGCCACACACACTACTACATACGCCACACACACTACTACATACGCCACACACACTACTACATACGCCACACACACTACTACATACGCCACACACACTACTACATACCCATGGGTGCACACAAACACTTAAAAACCTACATACACATCCTCTCTGTCTCTCTATTTCTCTCTCTATCTCTCTATTTATCTATTTATCTCACTCGCTTTCTCTCTCTCTATCTCTCTATTTCTCTCTCTCTCTCAATTCAACTTCAATTTAAGGGGCTTTATTGGGATGGGAAACACATGTTTACATTGCCAAAGCAAGTCAAACAGATAATAAACAAAAGTGAAATAAACAATTTAAAATTAACAGTAAACATTACACTCACAAAAGTTCCAAAAGATTACAGACATTTCAAATGTCATATCAAATCAAATCAAATGTTATTTGTCACATACACATGGTTAGCAGATGTTAATGCGAGTGTAGCGAAATGCTTGTGCTTCTAGTTCTGACAATGCAGTAATAACCAACAAGTAATCTAACTAACAATTCCAAAACTACTACCTTATACACACAAGTGTAAGGGGATAAAGAATATGTACATAAAGATATATGAATGAGTGATGGTACAGAGCGGCATAGGCAAGATACAGTAGATGGTATCGAGTACAGTATATACATATGAGATGAGTATGTAAACAAAGTGGCATAGTTAAAGTGGCTAGTGATACATGTATTACATAAAGATGCAGTAGATGATATAGAGTACAGTATATACGTATACATATGAGATGAATAATGTAGGGTATGTAAACATTATATTAGGTAGCATTGTTTAAAGTGGCTAGTGATATATTTTACATAATTTCCCATCAATTCCCATTATTAAAGTGGCTGGAGTTGAGTCAGTGTGTTGGCAGCAGCCACTCAATGTTAGTGGTGGCTGTTTAACAGTCTGATGGCCTTGAGATAGAAGCTGGTTTTCAGTCTCTCGGTCCCAGCTTTGATGCACCTGTACTGACCTCGCCTTCTGGATGATAGCGGGGTGAACAGGCAGTGGCTCGGGTGGTTGTTGTCCTTGATGATCTTTGTGGCCTTCCTGTGACATTGGGTGGTGTAGGTGTCCTGGAGGGCAGGTAGTTTGCCCCCGGTGATGCGTTGTGCAGACCTCACTACCCTCTGGAGAGCCTTACGGTTGTGGGCGGAGCAGTTGCCGTACCAGGCGGTGATACAGCCCGCCAGGATGCTCTCGATTGTGCATCTGTAGAAGTTTGTGAGTGCTTTTGGTGACAAGCCGAATTTCTTCAGCCTCCTGAGGTTGAAGAGGCGCTGCGCCTTCTTCACGATGCTGTCTGTGTGGGTGGACCAATTCAGTTTGTCTGTGATGTGTATATCGAGGAACTTAAAACTTACTACCCTCTCCACTACTGTTCCATCGATGTGGATAGGGGGGTGTTCCCTCTGCTGTTTCCTGAAGTCCACAATCATCTCCTTAGTTTTGTTGACGTTGAGTGTGAGGTTATTTCCTGACACCACACTCCGAGGGCCATCACCTCCTCCCTGTAGGCCGTCTCGTCGTTGTTGGTAATCAAGCCTACCACTGTTGTGTCGTCCGCAAACTTGATGATTGAGTTGGAGGCGTGCGTGGCCACGCAGTCGTGGGTGAACAGGGAGTACAGGAGAGGGCTCAGAACGCACCCTTGTGGGGCCCCAGTTTTGAGGATCAGCGGGGTGGAGATGTTGTTGCCTACCCTCACCACCTGGAGGCGGCCCGTCAGGAAGTCCAGTACCCAGTTGCACAGGGCGGGGTCGATACCCAGGGTCTCGAGCTTGATGACGAGCTTGGAGGGTACTATGGTGTTAAATGCCGAGCTGTAGTCGATGAACAGCATTCTCACATAGGTATTCCTCTTGTCCAGATGGGTTAGGGAAGTGTGCAGTGTGGTTGAGATTGCATCGTCTGTGGACCTATTCGGGCGGTAAGCAAATTTGAGTGGGTCTAGGGTGTCAGGTAGGGTGGAGGTGATATGGTCCTTGACTAGTCTCTCAAAGCACTTCATGATGACGGAAGTGAGTGCTACGGGGCGGTAGTCGTTTAGCTCAGTTGCCTTAGCTTTCTTGGGAACAGGAACAATGGTGGCCCTCTTGAAGCATGTGGGAACAACAGACTGGGATAGGGATTGATTGAATATGTCCGTAAACACACCAGCCAGCTGGTCTGCGCATGCTATGAGGGCGCGGCTGGGGATGCCGTCTGGGCCTGCAGCCTTGCGAGGGTTAACACGTTTAAATGTTTTCCTCACGTCGGCTGCAGTGAAGGAGAGTCCGCATGTTTTGGTTGAGGGCCGTGTCAGTGGCACTGTATTGTCCTCAAAGCGGGCAAAAAAGTTATTTAGTCTGCCTGGGAGCAAGACATCCTGGTCCGTGACGGGGCTGGTTTTCTTTTTGTAATCCATGATTGACTGTAGACCCTGCCACATACCTCTTGTGTCTGAGCCGTTGAATTGCGATTCTACTTTGTCTCTATACTGACGCTTATCTTGTTTGATTGCCTTGCGGAGGGAATAGCTACACTGTTTGTATTCGGTCATGTTTCCGGTCACCTTGCCCTGATTAAAAGCAGTGGTTCGCGCTTTCAGTTTCACGCGAATGCTGCCATCAATCCACGGTTTCTGGTTTGGGAATATTTTAATCGTTGCTATGGGAACGACATCTTCAACGCACATTCTAATGAACTCGCTCACCGAATCAGCGTATTCGTCAATGTTGTTTTTTGACGCAATACGAAACATATCCCAGTCCACGTGATGGAAGGAGTCTTGGAGTGTGGAATCAGATTGGTCGGACCAGCGTTGAACAGAACTCAGTGCGGGAGCTTCTTATTTTAGTTTCTGTCTGTACGCAGGGAGCAACAAAATGGAGTCGTGGTCAGCTTTTCCGAAAGGAGAGCGGGGGAGGGCCTTTATATGCGTCGCGGAAGTTAGAATAGCAATGATCCAAGGTTTTGCCAGCCCTGGTTGCGCAATCGATATGCTGATACAATTTAGGGAGTCTTGTTTTCAGATTAGCCTTGTTAAAATCCACAGCTACAATGAATGCAGCCTCAGGATATATGGATTCCAGTTTGCAAAGAGTCAAATAAAGTTCGTTCAGAGCCATCGATGTGTCTGCTTGGGGGGAATATATATACGGCTGTGATTATAATCGAAGAGAATTCCCTTGGTAGATAATGCGGTCGACATTTGATTGTGAGGAATTCTAAATCAGGTGAACAGAAGGACTTGAGTTCCTGTATGTTGTTGTGACCACACCACGTCTCGTTAACCATGAAGCATACGCCCCCGCCCCTCTTCTTATGTCTATATACAGTGTTGTAGCGATGTGCAAATAGTTAAAGTACAAAAGGGAAAATAAATAAGCATGATTATGGGTTGTATTTACAATAGCGTTTCTTCTTCACTGGTTGCCCTTTGCAACAGGTCACAAACACTTTGGTATTTCACCCAATAGATATGAGAGTTTATCAGAAGTGGGTTTGTTTTCTAATTCTTTGTGGGTCTGTGTAGTCTGAGGGAAATATGTGTCTCTAATATGGTCATACATTTGGCAGGAGGTTAGGAAGAGCAGCTCAGTTTCCACCTCATTTTGTGGGTAGTGTGCACATAGCCTGTCTTCTCTTGAGCTTTCTCAATAGCAAGGCTATGCTCACTGAGTCTGTACATAGTCAAATCTTTCCTTATTTTAGGTCAGTCACAGTGGTCAGGTATTCTGCCACTGTGTACTCTCTCTTTAGGGCCAAATAGCATTCTTGTTTGCTCTGTTTTTTTGTTATTTATTTCCAATGTGTCAAGTAATTGTGTTTTTGTTTTCTCGTGATTTGGTTGGGTCTAATTGTGCTGCTGTCCTGGGGCTCTGTGGGGTATGTTTGTGTTTGTGAACAGAGCCCCAGGACCAGCTTGCTTAGGGGACTCTTCTCCAGGTTCATCTCTCTGTAGGTGATGGCTTTGTTATGGAAGGTTTGGGAATCGCTTCCTTTTAGGTGGTTGTAGAATTTAATGGCTCTTTTATGGATTTTTGATAATTAGCGGGTATCGGCCTAATTCTGCTCTGCATGTATTATTTGGTGTTTTACGTTGTACGAATACGATATTTTTGCAGAATTCTGCATGCAGAGTCTCAATTTGGTGTTTGTCACATTTAGTGAATTCTTGGTTGGTGAGCGGACCACAGACCTCACAACCATAAAGGGCAAAGTATTTTTAGCCAAATCCTAGTTGGTATGTGGAATTTAATGTTCCTTTTGAAGGCCCTTCTTGCCTTGTCTCTCAGATCGTTCACAGCTTTGTGGAAGTTACCTGTGGTGCTGATGTTTAGGTCGTGTGCTGTATGGCAACGGTGTCTAGATACAATTTGTATTTGTGGTCCTGGCAACTGAACCTTTTTTGCAACACCATTATTTTTGTTTTTACTGAGATTTACTGTCAGGGCTGAATTCTGACTGAATCTGTGCAGAACTCTCTCTCGCTCTCTCTCTCTCTGTCTCTCTCTGTCTCTCTCTCTCTCTCTGTCTCTCTCTCTGTCTCTCTCTCTGTCTGTCTCTCTGTCTGTCTCTCTGTCTGTCTCTCTGTGGCGTGCCCCATAGACAGGGCTGTGACCCAGTTTGACGGTCTTGGGCAGATGCTTCAGTCAAGCTGTGAGGAGGAGGAGCCCTCAGGTTACCAGAGAGACAGAAACAAAGGGAGAGCGGTTGAGTGGAAGAGTGAGAAGGAAGGAAGGGAAAAAGAGGTGTGTGTAATAGTTGGAATGTGATCATATGAGATGAGAGCTGCAGAGAGCGACACGTGACCAGACCATTACCGTAGGGGCTGCAAATGTGCCACAGCTCATTGGACCAGCTCTTACTCCCTGCTGTGTGTATGTCTGTTCTAGCGGTGTGTCAGGGCCGTGTGACTCTCACAGGGTTGCTCGTCCTGATCACTGTCACTATCTAATGGCCGCCTGGGGCCATCCATCTGGGCCTGTGTGTACGCTACGCTAGGATATGCTAACCCAGAACAGTGTGTCTGAGGCCACTGCTGCCCCTTTACTGCGCTACACTTTCAAATGCTAGGCTAGGATACGCTAACCCAGAACTGTGTGTCAGAGCCCACTGCCTTCCCTCTACCATGCTAACACTTGGATATCCTAGGCCAGTATACGCTAACCCAGAATTGTGTGTCAGAACCCACTGTCTCTTCTCTACCACACTAACACTTGGATATCCTAGGCCAGTATACGCTAACCCAGAATTGTGTGTCAGAGCCCACTGTCTCCTCTCTACTATTCTACGCTTGGATATGCTAGGCTAGTGTATGCTAATCCAGAATTGTGTGTCAGAGCCCACTGTCTCCTCTCTACTACGCTAGGCAAGGATACGCTAACACAGACTCTAGACTACAGATAATATTAGCCTCTCTTGCAATGCATACTATATAGCTGCTACTGTGTTATTTTAGCTTTGCATTGCAGCTATGCTACGTTAGCTCAGAGTAGAGGTCTTCACGGGTCCAAAAAGTTTGACCCGTTCCGAAATGGACCTAGGGCTTTCCCACCCAGATCCAATATGCTTAAATACATGTTTTAAATAAAGACCCATTCCGAACAGACCCGAAGACTACTAGACCCGTTCCGTATAGACCCGAAGACTACTAGACCCATTCCGTATAGACCTGAAGACTACTAGACCCGTTCCATATAGACCTGAAGACTACTAGACCCGTTCCGTATAGACCTGAAGACTACTAGACCCGTTACGTATAGACCTGAGGACTACTAGACCCGTTCCATATAGACCTGAAGACTACTATATCCGTTCCATATAGACCTGAAGGCTGCTAGACCCATTCCATATAGACCTGAAGGCTACTAGACCCGTTCCGTATAGACCTGAAGACTACTAGACCCGTTCCGTATAGACCTGAAGACTACTAGACCCGTTCCGTATAGATCTGAGGACTACTAGACCCGTTCCGTATAGATCTGAGGACTACTGGACCCGTTCCGTATAGATCTGAGGACTACTAGACCCGTTCCGTATAGACCTGAAGACTACTAGACCCGTTCCGTATAGACCTGAAGACTACTATATCCGTTCCATATAGACCTGAAGGCTGCTAGACCCGTTCCATATAGACCTGAGGACTAGTAGACCCGTTCCATATAGACCTGAGGACTAGTAGACCCGTTCTATATAGACCTGAGGACTAGTAGACCCGTTCCATATAGACCTGAAGGCTACTAGACCCGTTCCGTATAGACCTGAGGACTTACTAGACCCGTTCCGTATAGACCTGAGGACTAGTAGACCCGTTCCATATAGACCTGAAGGCTACTAGACCCGTTCCATATAGACCTGAAGGCTACTAGACCCGTTCCATATAGACCTGAAGACTACTAGACCCGCTGCATATAGACCTGAGGACTACTAGACCCGTTCCATATAGACCTGAAGGCTACTAGACCCGTTCCATATAGACCTGGTCAGATCCATTTTTGAAGCTACTTTATCAACCGGAGCTGATAAGGAGGGAGATGAGGGGTAGAGGTGCCGCTCTAGTAGGTGGGGGAGGGGGCTGTACTGAAAGCGAGTGAGCAGGGAGGGAGAGACGAGAGACAGCAACCAATCAAGCCGACTCAAGCTATAGTAGACTATGAGCTGCCATAGCTAGGTTGTTTATCATCAAATATGATTACTTAGTACCTGTCTAGACTGCATCACACCAGGAGAAGCTAGTGAAGCTAGCTAATGTTAGCTAGCTAGGCTAATTGAAGCTGCAGTGCATGACCTTCCTCATCCCACAGTTACAACTCCATTCAGAACATTAAGTAGCAAGCCTACCTGTTGGCTCCTGGTCGTTGTAGCCTATCCTTCTCCTTTAACTTTTAACTCCATCTTCCATTGATTAGATATTCCCTAACCTTTACACACACTGAGGCTCAATGGCTGTAGCCTATTGCCACTTTAATGACTTATGATTGGCCAACAACAAGCTACACACGCCACACTCCCCTCTCGTGAAAAGCAAGAGCAGCATAAATGACATATACCAGAGATCTGTTAGAATTGTTTCAGTTCAAATGAAATCAAATGTGTTTATAAAGCCCTTTTTATATCAGCAGATGTGGCTTGGGAAAACTCTCTAGAAAGGCAGGAATCTATGAAGAAACCTGGAGAGGAACCAGGGGTTGCCAGTCCTCTTCTGGCTGTGGCAGGAGGAGATTCTAAGAGTACGTGGCCATTAAGACCAGATCATTCTTCAAGATGTTCAAACGTTCATAGTTGACCAGCAGGGTTAAATAATAATCACAGTGGTTGTAGAGGGTGCAACAGGTCAGCACTCCAGGAATAAATGTCAGTTTGGAGGGAGAGGGGGAAAGAGATCCAACCCAGACCTGTGACATTTCGAATTCTGAATTCGGACCCACTCGGATTCCGGATCGGGTCTCAGTTAGGTGGAACCGTGAAGACCTCTAGCTCAGAGACTACGCAACTTTTCAGTAGATTCTCTAGCTGAGAACAGCTACTGTGTGGTTCAGCTGTCTAGTACATTTACATTACATTTAAGTCATTTAGCAGACGCTCTTATCCAGAGCGACTTACAAATTGGTGCTTTCACCTTATGACATCCAGTGGAACAGCCACTTTACAATAGTGCATCTAGGTCTTTTAAGGGGGGTGAGAAGGATTACTTTATCCTATCCTAGGTATTCCTTAAAGAGGTGGGGTTTCAGGTGTCTCCGGAAGGTGGTGATTGACTCCGCTGTCCTGGCGTCGTGAGGGAGTTTGTTCCACCATTGGGGGGCCAGAGCAGCGAACAGTTTTGACTGGGCTGAGCGGGAACTGTACTTCCTCAGTGGTAGGGAGGCGAGCAGGCCAGAGGTGGATGAACGCAGTGCCCTTGTTTGGGTGTAGGGCCTGATCAGAGCCTGGAGGTACTGAGGTGCCGTTCCCCTCACAGCTCCGTAGGCAAGCACCATGGTCTTGTAGCGGATGCGAGCTTCAACTGGAAGCCAGTGGAGAGAGCGGAGGAGCGGGGTGACGTGAGAGAACTTGGGAAGGTTGAACACCAGACGGGCTGCGGCGTTCTGGATGAGTTGTAGGGGTTTAATGGCACAGGCAGGGAGCCCAGCCAACAGCGAGTTGCAGTAATCCAGACGGGAGATGACAAGTGCCTGGATTAGGACCTGCGCCGCTTCCTGTGTGAGGCAGGGTCATACTCTGCGGATGTTGTAGTGCATGAACCTACAGGAACGGGCCACCGCCTTGATGTTAGTTGAGAACGACAGGGTGTTGTCCAGGATCACGCCAAGGTTCTTAGCGCTCTGGGAGGAGGACACGATGGAGTTGTCAACCGTGATGGCGAGATCATGGAACGGGCAGTCCTTCCCGGGAGGAAGAGCAGCTCCGTCTTGCCGAGGTTCAGCTTGAGGTGGTGATCCGTCATCCACACTGATATGTCTGCCAGACATGCAGAGATGCGATTCGCCACCTGGTCATCAGAGGGGGAAAGGAGAAGATTAATTGTGTGTCGTCTGCATAGCAATGATAGGAGAGACCATGTGAGGTTATGACAGAGCCAAGTGACTTGGTGTATAGCGAGAATAGGAGAGGGCCTAGAACAGAGCCCTGGGGACACCAGTGGTGAGAGCGCGTGGTGAGGAGACAGATTCTCGCCACGCCACCTGGTAGGAGCGACCTGTCAGGTAGGACGCAATCAAGCATGGGCCGCGCCGGAGATGCCCAACTCGGAGAGGGTGGAGAGGAGGATCTGATGGTTCACAGTATCGAAGGCAGCCGATAGGTCTAGAAGGATGAGAGCAGAGGAGAGAGTTATCTTTAGCAGTGCGGAGTGCCTCCGTGATACAGAGAAGAGCAGTCTCAGTTGAATGACTAGTCTTGAAACCTGACTGATTTGGATCAAGAAGGTCATTCTGAGAGAGATAGCGGGAGAGCTGGCCAAGGACGGCACGTTCAAGAGTTTTGGAGAGAAAAGAAAGAAGGGATACTGGTCTGTAGTTGTTGACATCGGAGGGATCGAGTGTAGGTTTTTTCAGAAGGGTTGCAACTCTCGCTCTCTTGAAGACGGGAGGGACGTAGCCAGCGGTCAGGGATGAGTTGATGAGCGAGGTGAGGTAAGGGAGAAGGTCACCGGAGATGGTCTGGAGAAGAGAGGAGGGGATAGGGTCAAGCGGGCAGGTTGTTGGGCGGCCGGCCGTCACAAGACGCGAGATGTCATCTGGAGAGAGAGGGAGAAAGAGGTCAGAGCACAGGGTAGGGCAGTGTGAGCAGAACCAGCGGTGTCGTTTGACTTAGCAAACGAGGATCGGATGTCGTCGACCTTCTTTTCAAAATGGTTGACGAAGTCATCTGCAGAGAGGGAGGAGGGGGGAGGAGGATTCAAGAGGGAGGAGAAGGTGGCAAAGAGCTTCCTAGGGTTAGAGGCAGATGCTTGGAATTTAGAGTGGTAGAAAGTGGCTTTAGCAGCAGAGACAGAGGAGGAAAATGTAGAGAGGAGGGAGTGAAAGGATGCCAGGTCCGCAGGGGCGAGTGTTCCTCCATTTCCGCTCGGCTGCCCGGAGCCCTGTTCTGTGAGCTCGCAATGAGTCGTCGAGCCACGGAGCGGGAGGGGAGGACCGAGCCGGCCTGGAGGATAGGGGACATAGAGAGTCAAAGGATGCAGAAAGGGAGGAGAGGAGGGTTGAGGAGGCAGAATCAGGAGATAGGTTGGAGAAGGTTTGAGCAGAGGGAAGAGATGATAGGATGGAAGAGGAGAGAGTAGCGGGGGAGAGAGAGCGAAGGTTGGGACGGCGCGATACCATCTGAGTAGGGGCAGTGTGGGAAGTGTTGGATGAGCGCGAGAGGAAAAGGATACAAGGTAGTGGTCGGAGACTTGGAGGGGAGTTGCAATGAGGTTAGTGGAAGAACAGCATCTAGTAAAGATGAGGTCGGCGTATTGCCTGCCTTGTGAGTAGGGGGGAAGGTGAGAGGGTGAGGTCAAAAGGAGAGGAGTGGAAAGAAGGAGGCAGAGAGGAATGAGTCAAAGGTAGACGTGGGGAGGTTAAAGTCGCCCAGAACTGTGAGAGGTGAGCCGTCCTCAGGAAAGGAGCTTATCAAGGCATCAAGCTCATTGATGAACTCTCAGAGGGAACCTGGAGGGCGATAAATGATAAGGATGTTAAGCTTGAAAGGGCTGGTAACTGTGACAGCATGGAATTCAAAGGAGGCGATAGACAGATGGGTAAGGGGAGAAAGAGAGAATGACCACTTGGGAGAGATGAGGATCCCGGTGCCACCATCCCGCTGACCAGAAGCTCTCGGGTTGTGCGAGAGCACGTGGGCGGACGAAGAGAGAGCAGTAGGAGTAGCGGTGTTGTCTGTGGTGATCCATGTTTCCGTCAGTGCCAAGAAGTCGAGGGACTGGAGGGAGGCATAGGCTGAGATGAACTCTGCCTTGTTGGCCGCAGATCGGCAGTTCCAGAGGCTACCGGAGACCTGGAACTCCACGTGGGTCGTGCGCGCTGGGACCACCAGATTAGGGTGGCCGCGGCCATGCGGTGTGGAGCGTTTGTATGGTCTGTGCAGAGAGGAGAGAACAGGGATAGACAGACACATAGTTGACAGGCTAGAGAAGAGGCTAGCTAATGCAGAGTAACATGTCATGTCTAGTAACATGTCATGTAACAAGGCTGTATAGTAATAATGACTGTGTGGTTCAGCTGTCTAGTAACATGTCATGTAACAAGGCTGTATAGTAATAATGACTGTGTGGTTCAGCTCTGTCTAGTAACATGTCATGTAACAAGGCTGTATAGTAATAATGACTGTGTGGTTCAGCTCTGTCTAGTAACATGTCATGTAACAAGGCTGTATAGTAATAATGACTGTGTGGTTCAGCTGTCTAGTAACATGTCATGTAAACAAGGCTGTATAGTAATAATGACTGTGTGGTTCAGCTCTGTCTAGTAACATGTCATGTAACAAGGCTGTATAGTAATAATGACTGTGTGGTTCAGCTCTGTCTAGTAACATGTCATGTAACAAGGCTGTATAGTAATAATGACTGTGTGGTTCAGCTGTCTAGTAACAAGGCTGTATAGTAATAATGACTGTGTGGTTCAGCTCTGTCTAGTAACATGTCATGTAACAAGGCTGTATAGTAATAATGACTGTGTGGTTCAGCTGTCTAGTAACATGTCATGTAACAAGGCTGTATAGTAATAATGACTGTGTGGTTCAGCTCTGTCTAGTAACATGTCATGTAACAAGGCTGTATAGTAATAATGACTGTGTGGTTCAGCTGTCTAGTAACATGTCATGTAACAAGGCTGTATAGTAATAATGACTGTGTGGTTCAGCTGTCCAGTAACATGTCATGTAACAAGGCTGTATAGTAATAATGACTGTGTGGTTCAGCTGTCTAGTAACATGTCATGTAACAAGGCTGTATAGTAATAATGACTGTGTGGTTCAGCTGTCTAGTAACATGTCATGTAACAAGGCTGTATAGTAATAATGACTGTGTGGTTCAGCTGTCTAGTAACATGTCATGTAACAAGGCTGTATAGTAATAATGACTGTGTGGTTCAGCTCTGTCTAGTAACATGTCATGTAACAAGGCTGTATAGTAATAATGAATGTGTGGTTCAGCTCTGTCTAGTAACATGTCATGTAACAAGGCTGTATAGTAATAATGACTGTGTGGTTCAGCTCTGTCTAGTAACATGTCATGTAACAAGGCTGTATAGTAATAATGACTGTGGTTCAGCTGTCTAGTAACATGTCATGTAACAAGGCTGTATAGTAATAATGAATGTGTGGTTCAGCTCTGTCTAGTAACATGTCATGTAACAAGGCTGTATAGTAATAATGACTGTGGTTCAGCTGTCTAGTAACATGTCATGTAACGAGGCTGTATAGTAATAATGACTGTGTGGTTCAGCTCTGTCTAGTAACATGTCATGTAACAAGGCTGTATAGTAATAATGACTGTGTGGTTCAGCTGTCTAGTAACATGTCATGTAACAAGGCTGTATAGTAATAATGACTGTGTGGTTCAGCTGTCTAGTAACATGTCATGTAACAAGGCTGTATAGTAATAATGACTGTGTGGTTCAGCTCTGTCTAGTAACATGGCATGTAACAAGGCTGTATAGTAATAATGACTGTGTGGTTCAGCTCTGTCTAGTAACATGTCATGTAACAAGGCTGTATAGTAATAATGACTGTGTGGTTCAGCTCTTTCTAGTAACATGTCATGTAACAAGGCTGTATAGTAATAATGACTGTGTGGTTCAGCTGTCTAGTAACATGTCATGTAACAAGGCTGTATAGTAATAATGACTGTGTGGTTCAGCTCTGTCTAGTAACATGTCATGTAACAAGGCTGTATAGTAATAATGACTGTGTGGTTCAGCTCTGTCTAGTAACATGTCATGTAACAAGGCTGTATAGTAATAATGACTGTGTGGTTCAGCTGTCTAGTAACATGTCATGTAACAAGGCTGTATAGTAATAATGACTGTGTGGTTCAGCTGTCCAGTAACATGTCATGTAACAAGGCTGTATAGTAATAATGACAGTGTGGTTCAGCTGTCTAGTAACATGTCATGTAACAAGGCTGTATAGTAATAATGACTGTGTGGTTCAGCTGTCTAGTAACATGTCATGTAACAAGGCTGTATAGTAATAATGACTGTGTGGTTCAGCTGTCCAGTAACATGTCATGTAACAAGGCTGTATAGTAATAATGACTGTGTGGTTCAGCTGTCTAGTAACATGTCATGTAACAAGGCTGTATAGTAATAATGACTGTGTGGTTCAGCTGTCCAGTATCATGTCATGTAACAAGGCTGTATAGTAATAATGACTGTGTGGTTCAGCTGTCCAGTAACATGTCATGTAACAAGGCTGTATAGTAATAACGACTGTGTGGTTCAGCTCTGTCTAGTAACATGTCATGTAACAAGGCTGTATAGTAATAATGACTGTGTGGTTCAGCTGTCTAGTAACATGTCATGTAATAAGGCTGTATAGTAATAATGACTGTGTGGTTCAGCTCTGTCTAGTAACATGTCATGTAACAAGGCTGTATAGTAATAATGACTGTGTGGTTCAGCTCTGTCTAGTAACATGTCATGTAACAAGGCTGTATAGTAATAATGACTGTGGTTCAGCTCTGTCTAGTAACATGTCATGTAACAAGGCTGTATAGTAATAATGACTGTGTGGTTCAGCTGTCTAGTAACATGTCATGTAACAAGGCTGTATAGTAATAATGACTGTGTGGTTCAGCTCTGTCTAGTAACATGTCATGTAACAAGGCTGTATAGTAATAATGACTGTGTGGTTCAGCTGTCCAGTATCATGTCATGTAACAAGGCTGTATAGTAATAATGACTGTGTGGTTCAGCTCTGTCTAGTAACATGTCATGTAACAAGGCTGTATAGTAATAATGACTGTGGTTCAGCTCTGTCTAGTAACATGTCATGTAACAAGGCTGTATAGTAATAATGACTGTGTGGTTCAGCTGTCTAGTAACATGTCATGTAACAAGGCTGTATAGTAATAATGACTGTGTGGTTCAGCTCTGTCTAGTAACATGTCATGTAACAAGGCTGTATAGTAATAATGACTGTGTGGTTCAGCTGTCCAGTAACATGTCATGTAACAAGGCTGTATAGTAATAATGACTGTGTGGTTCAGCTGTCTAGTAACATGTCATGTAACAAGGCTGTATAGTAATAATGACTGTGTGGTTCAGCTCTGTCTAGTAACATGTCATGTAACAAGGCTGTATAGTAATAATGCTACTGTAATAATGTCATGTCCTCTCTTCTCTCTCCATAGCTGGCTCGTCCATCAGTAGTGAGTCGTCTCCGGTCTCGTCCCCAGCCACTAACCACAGTTCTCCGGTGAGCACACCCAAGAGAGGCCCCCTGGGCCCAGGGCCTGTCCTGGTGCCACCTGGGGGCCACAGTGTGCCAAGCACCCCGCCCGTCGTCACCATTGCCCCCACCAAGACCAGCAACGGCCTCTGGAGGAGCGAGGCACGCCAGGTAAGACTAGACACAAACAGAGACAGACAATCACACACAGAGACAGACAATCACACACAGAGACAGACAAACACACTGTATGTACCTGCTGTCTCCCCTCCTCTCTCTGTCATCTTTCTCTTTTCACATCTTGATGCCTGTTGCGTCTTTTGTGTTTTCAACCACTCTATATTTTCATCCATCTTTCAGCCCAGTCAAAGCAATGTTTCAACCTCTGTCCCTGGAGAGAGATCTAGTACAAAGAGGCTGCCTACACACACACACACACACACAAGCTCTCGAGGGATTAGCGGACTTCTAGGCTGGCCTGTAACCCATGGCATGGCAGAATGTATGTGACATATGTACATGTGACATAGCTGGCGGCTCTGCGAATGCCTCCTCCCCCCT
Organism: Oncorhynchus nerka; assembly: GCF_034236695.1. Lineage (NCBI taxonomy): Eukaryota > Metazoa > Chordata > Actinopteri > Salmoniformes > Salmonidae > Oncorhynchus > Oncorhynchus nerka. The sequence goes on along the minus strand of NC_088422.1, from coordinate 72,963,667 downwards.
CCTCTCACCCCCTCGGCCCCCTTCACCCTCCTCCCCCTCTTCTCCCCCCTCTCTCTCTGTGTGTTAAACAATGCCAGCTGCCACCAGGCCACCGAGGTGACAATCTTAACGGCAGCCAACATCTGTGCCCCCTCGAGCCCCCCCGCCGGTCCTATTTTATAAACACCGACCCCAGACCTATCCTCAGCCCTAGCTTTATAACCACAGCTCCAGCCTCATTCTAACCCCCAGTCCCATGCCAGTCCAAGCCTTGTTCTAACCCCCAGTCCCATGCCAGTCCAAGCCTTGTTCTAACCCCCAGTCCCATGCCACTCCAAGCCTTGTTCTAACCCCCAGTCCCATGCCACTCCAAGCCTTGTTCTAACCCCCCAGTCCCATGCCCACTCCAAGCCTTGTTCTAACCCCCAGTCCCAGCCCAAGCCTTGTTCTAACCCCCAGTCCCAGCCCAGCCCAAGCCTTGTTCTAACCCCCAGTCCCAGCCCAGTCCAAGCCTTGTTCTAACCCCCAGTCCCATGCCAGTCCAAGCCTTGTTCTAACCCCCAGTCCCAGCCCAGTCCAAGCCTTGTTCTAACCCCCAGTCCCATGCCAGTCCAAGCCTTGTTCTAACCCCCAGTCCCAGCCCAAGCCTTGTTCTAACCCCCAGTCCCAGCCCAGTCCAAGCCTTGTTCTAACCCCCAGTCCCATGCCAGTCCAAGCCTTGTTCTAACCCCCAGTCCCATGCCAGTCCAAGCCTTGTTCTAACCCCCAGTCCCAGCCCAAGCCTTGTTCTAACCCCCAGTCCCAGCCCAGTCCAAGCCTTGTTCTAACCCCCAGTCCCATGCCAGTCCAAGCCTTGTTCTAACCCCCAGTCCCATGCCAGTCCAAGCCTTGTTCTAACCCCCAGTCCCATGCCAGTCCAAGCCTTGTTCTAACCCTCAGTCCCAGCCCAGTCCAAGCCTTGTTCTAACCCCCAGTCCCAGCCCAGTCCAAGCCTTGTTCTAACCCCCAGTCCCAGCCCAGTCCCAAGCCTTGCCTCCCACCCCTCCAACCCCTCAGGGCCTCAGCAGTCAAGTGTGTCCCCTGCCCATCTGCCCCCCTTCCCCTCGTGCTGATTTATCCAGTGTGTGTGTATGTGTGTGTGTAGCTGCTAGCTTTGATAAGGAGTGGATTATGGATTATGGCTTCCCTCTAAACCCTCTTACCGCAGCTCTGGGTCTAATGGTGGAGGGCAGAGGAGCAGCACAGCACTCCTCAACACTCCACAAAACACTCCCTATGCAACACTCCTCAACACTCCCTATTCAACACTCATCAACACTCCCTATTCAACACTCATCAACACTCCCTATTCAACACTCCCTATGCAACACTCCTCAACACTTCTAAAACACTCCCTATGCAACACTCCTCAACACTCCTAAAACACTCCCTATGCAACACTCCTAAAACACTCCCTATGCAACACTCCTCAACACTCCCTATGCAACACTCCTCAACACTCCATATGCAACACTCCTCAACACTCCCTATGCAACACTCCTCAACACTCCCTATTCAACACTCCTCAACACTCCCTATTCAACACTCCTCAACACTCCCTATGCAACACTCCTCAACACTTCTAAAACACTCCCTATGCAACACTCCTCAACACTCCTAAAACACTCCCTATGCAACACTCCTCAACACTCCTAAAACACTCCCTATGCAACACTCCTCAACACTCCTAAAACACTCCCTATGCAACACTCCTCAACACTCCTAAAACACTCCCTATGCAACACTCCTCAACACTCCTAAAACACTCCCTATGCAACACTCCTCAACACTCCTAAAACACTCCCTATGCAACACTCAACACTCCCTATGCAACACTCCTAAAACACTCCTAAGACACTCCTATTCAACACTCCTCAACACTCCTAAAACACTCCCTATGCAACACTCCTCAACACTCCCTATGCAACACTCCTCAACACTCCCTATGCAACACTCCTCAACACTCCTAAGACACTCCCTATGCAACACTCCTCAACACTCCTAAAACACTCCCTATGCAACATTCCTCAACACTCCCTATGCAACACTCCTCAACACTCCTAAAACACTCCCTATGCAGCACTCCTCAACACTCCCTCTTCAACACTCCTCAACACAACACTTCTCAACACTCCCTATGCAACACTCCTCAACACTCCTAAAACACTCCCTATGCAGCACTCCTCAACACTCCCTCTTCAACACTCCTCAACACAACACTTCTCAACACACCTCAACAGTCCCTATGCAACACTTCTCAACACTCCCTATGCAACACTTCTCAACACTCAACACTCCCTATACAACACTCCTCAACACTCCCTATGCAACACTCCTCAACACTCCCTATGCAACACTCCTCAACACTCCCTATGCAACACTCCTCAACACTCCCTATGCAACACTCCCTATGCAACACTCCCTATGCAACACTCAACACTCCCTATGCAACACTCCCTATGCAACACTCCCTATGCAACACTCCTCAACACTCCCTATGCAACACTCCTCAACACTCCCTATGCAACACTCCTCAACACTCCTAAAACACTCCCTATGCAACACTCCTCAACACTCCTAAAACACTCCCTATGCAACACTCCTCAACACTCCCTATGCAACACTCCTCAACACTCCCTATGCAACACTCCTCAACACTCCTAAGACACTCCCTATGCAACACTCCTCAACACTCATAAAACACTCCCTATGCAACATTCCTCAACACTCCCTATGCAACACTCCTCAACACTCCTAAAACACTCCCTATGCAGCACTCCTCAACACTCCCTCTTCAACACTCCTCAACACAACACTTCTCAACACTCCCTATGCAACACTCCTCAACACTCCTAAAACACTCCCTATGCAGCACTCCTCAACACTCCCTATGCAACACTCCCTATGCAACACTCCCTATGCAACACTCAACACTCCTAAAACACTCCCTCAACACTCCCTATGCAACACTCCCTATGCAACACTCCCTATACAACACTCCCTATGCAACACTCCTCAACACTCCCTATGCAACACTCCTCAACACAACACTTCTCAACACACCTCAACAGTCCCTATGCAACACTTCTCAACACTCCCTATGCAACACTTCTCAACACTCCCTATGCAACACTCCTCAACACTCCCTATGCAACACTCCTCAACACTCCTAAAATACTCCCTATGCAACACTCCTCAACACTCCTAAAACACTCCCTATGCAACATTCCTCAACACTCCCTATGCAACACTCGTCAACACTCCCTATGCAACACTCCTCAACACTCCTAAGACACTCCCTATGCAACACTCCTCAACACTCCTAAGACACTCCCTATGCAACACTCCTCAACACTCCTAAAACACTCCCTATGCAACACTCCTCAACACTCCCTATGCAACACTCCTCAACACTCCCTATGCAACACTCCTCAACACTCCTAAGACACTCCCTATGCAACACTCCTCAACACTCCTAAAACACTCCCTATGCAACATTCCTCAACACTCCCTATGCAACACTCCTCAACACTCCTAAAACACTCCCTATGCAGCACTCCTCAACACTCCCTCTTCAACACTCCTCAACACAACACTTCTCAACACACCTCAACAGTCCCTATGCAACACTTCTCAACACTCCCTATGCAACACTCCTCAACACTCCCTATGCAACACTCCTCAACACTCCCTATGCAACACTCCTCAACACTCCCTATGCAACACTCCTCAACACTCCCTATGCAACACTCCCTATGCAACACTCCCTATGCAACACTCAACACTCCCTATGCAACACTCCCTATGCAACACTCCCTATGCAACACTCCCTATGCAACACTCCCTATACAACACTCCCTATGCAACACTCCTCAACACTCCCTATGCAACACTCCTCAACACTCCCTATGCAACACTCCTCAACACTCCTAATACACTCCCTATGCAACACTCCTCAACACTCCTAAAACACTCCCTATGCAACACTCCTCAACACTCCTAAAACACTCCCTATGCAACATTCCTCAACACTCCCTATGCAACACTCCCTATGCAACACTCCTAAGACACTCCCTATGCAGCACTCCTCAACACTCCCTCTTCAACACTCCTCAACACAACACTTCTCAACACTCCTAAAACACTCCCTATGCAGCACTCCTCAACAATCCCTCAACACTCCTCAACACAACACTTCTCAACACACCTCATCAGTCCCTATACAACACTCCTCAACACTCCCTATACAACACTCCTCAACACTCCCTATTCAACACTCCTCAACACTCCCTATGCAACACTCCTCAACACTCCCTATGCAACACTCCTCAACACTCCCTATGCAACACTCCTCAACACTCCCTATGCAACACTCCTAAAACACTCCCTATGCAACATTCCTCAACACTCCCTATGCAACACTCCTCAACACTCCCTATGCAACACTCCTCAACACTCCTAAGACACTCCCTATGCAACACTCCTCAACACTCCTAAGACACTCCCTATGCAACATTCCTCAACACTCCCTATGCAACACTCCTCAACACTCCCTATGCAACACTCCTAAAACACTCCCTATGCAGCACTCCTCAACACTCCCTCTTCAACACTCCTCAACACAACACTTCTCAACACACCTCAACAGTCCCTATGCAACACTTCTCAACACTCCCTATGCAACACTGCAACACTCCCTAACACTCTCAACACTCAACACTCCTATACAACACTCCCTATTCAACACTCCCTCAACACTCCCTATTCAACACTCCTCAACACTCCCTATGCAACACTTCTCAACACTCCCTATGCAACACTCCTCAACACTCAACACTCCCTATGCAACACTCCTCAACACTCCCTATGCAACACTCCTCAACACTCCTATGCAACACTCCACCATCAACACTCCCTATGCAACACTCCTCAACACTCCCTATGCAACACTCCTCAACACTCCCTCTTCAACACTCCTCAACACAACACTTCTCAACACTCCTAAAACACTCCCTATGCAGCACTCCTCAACAATCCCTCAACACTCCTCAACACAACACTTCTCAACACACCTCATCAGTCCCTATACAACACTCCTCAACACTCCCTATGCAACACTCCTCAACACTCCCTATGCAACACTTCTCAACACACCTCAACATTCCCTATGCAACACTTCTCAACACTCCCTATGCAACACTTCTCAACACTCAACACTCCCTATACAACACTCCCTATTCAACACTCCTCAACACTCCCCATGCAACACTCCTCAACACTCCCTATGCAACACTCCTCAACACTCCCTATGCAACACTCCTCAACACTCCCTATGCAACACTCCTCAACACTCCCTATGCAACACTCCTCAACACTCCCTATGCAACACTCCTCAACACTCCCTGTGCAACACTCCTCAACACTCCCTGTGCAACACTCCTCAACACTCCCTGTGCAACACTCCTCAACACTCCCTATGCAACACTCCCTATGCAACACTCCTCAACACTCCTAAAACACTCCCTATGCAACACTCCTCAACACTCCTAAAACACTCCCTATGCAACACTCCTCAACACTCCCTGTGCAACACTCCTCAACACTCCCTGTGCAACACTCCTCAACACTCCCTATGCAACACTCCCTATGCAACACTCCTAAAACACTCCCTATGCAACACTCCTCAACACTCCTAAAACACTCCCTATGCAACACTCCTAAAACACTCCCTATGCAACACTCCTAAAACACTCCCTATGCAACACTCCTAAGACACTCCCTATGCAACACTCCTCAACACTCCTAAAACACTCCCTATGCAACACTCCTCAACACTCCCTATGCAACACTTCTCAACACTCCCTATGCAACACTTCTCAACACTCCCTATACAACACTCCTCAACACTCCCTATGCAACACTTCTCAACACTCCCTATGCAACACTCCTCAACACTCCCTATGCAACACTCCCTATGCAACACTCCTAAAACACTCCCTATGCAACACTCCTCAACACTCCTAAAACACTCCCTATGCAACACTCCTCAACACTCCTAAAACACTCCCTATGCAACACTCCCTATGCAACACTCCTAAGACACTCCCTATGCAACACTCCTCAACACTCCCTATGCAACACTCCTCAACACTCCTAAAACACTCCCTATGCAGCACTCCTCAACACTCCCTCTTCAACACTCCTCAACACAACACTTCTCAACACACCTCAACAGTCCCTATGCAACACTTCTCAACACTCCCTATGCAACACTTCTCAACACTCAACACTCCCTATACAACACTCCTCAACACTCCCTATATAACACTCCTCAACACTCCCTATGCAACACTCCTCAACACTCCCTATGCAACACTCCTCAACACTTCTCAACACTCCCTATGCGACACTCCTCAACACTTCTCAACATTCCCTATGCAACACTCCTCAGCACTTCTCAATACTCCCTATGCAACACTCCTCAGCACTCCTCAACACTTCTAAACACTCCTCAATACTCTGCAGCAACACTCTCACAACACTCTAAAGATGTTGAATGTCTCCCTGGAGACTGAGGAAGTGAGAAGGATGGAGGAGAGAGAGTGAGGGGTGATGGGGTTCAGAGATGGGGGGTCAGCTCGCCCCTCTGTGTGGGAGCGTCCCAGCCAATTGTCCCCATGCCATCTCGGCCCTATGATCTTGCCCCCTCCCACCCCGCCCATGTGCCCCTTCACCTCAAGCATAGCACATTAGCCAGAGGGTTAGCCAGAGCCCCTATGGGTGGGAGGGGAGGGAGCAGTGATGTCATCCTGTCACAACCCTGTCATCACGTATGTTGTCTACCTCACTTGCTTTGGCAAAGTTAACACATGTTTCCCATGCCAATAAAGCCCTTGAATTGAAATTGAATTGAAATTGAGAGAAAGGGATAGTGATAGACAGAGAGGGGCACAGATCTTCTGCTCCCACACACACTGACACACACACTCATCTACATTTTCTCCTTCACAGAGTCACATTCACCCTGTTAATCTTTGGGGTGAAGTGGCTCCAGCTAGCTCTTCAGATGCACTCTGTTCCAGTGTATGTGTGTGTTTGCAGGGTCATTCTGGGAGAGAGAAGGTTGTGTTGGGGGGTTTCCGGTGCCTCTGACAGCTTGAGGCCACCCAGCTGAAGGAGGGGGGCGAGCGGAAGTCTAGTGGGTGAGAGGTGGGCGGGGGTAAGAGGGGTGAGACAGAGGGGGGGGCATCAGACTGTCTCCCCTGTTTACTCTATACCGCTCAAGCGAACACATGAAGCCCTGCCGTCACACAGACCCACAATGGCAGGGTCAAGCACACACTCTCGTTCTCTCACTCTCTCACTCACACTTTCTCTCTCTCAAAAAACGTCCCTCAGTATTGCAGACAAAGGAAGCTCTGTCGGCCCTCTGTTTTTATCCCTAATCACCAGCGAGGGGGAGGGGGGGGGGGTTAGGGAGACTCACTCAAGCCAACATTTTAGTAAGATTTGAACATCCCTAACACCCACAGCTCTGCCCCTGCCCCCGCCTCTCCTCTTCCCCTTCTCCCCGTATTCTCTCTTAGTGCTGTCTGTTCAATTAGTTCCTAGCCCGGGCTGTGCTGTGAACTGACCTCAGGCCCCCAGCTTGCATAAGTCTGCAGAAATGAGAGCCGAGGTTAGAGACACACAGAGAGAGTCGGGGCTAGAACCACTCAGACACTAGCAGGGCCTGGGTTAGAGGCCTGGGTTAGAGGCCTGGGTTAGAGGTCTGGGTTAGAGGTCTGGGTTAGAGGCAGGGTTACTGGGACTTGGGGCCTGGAGACCATGCTGGGTTAAAACTAGAGGTCGACCGATTAATCAGAATGGCCGATTAATTAGGGCCGATTTCAAGTTTTCATAACAATCGGAAATCGTTATTTTTGGACACCGATTTGGCAGATTTAAAAAATATTACATTTTTATTTTACACCTTTATTTAACTAGGCAAGTCAGTTAAGAACACATTCTTAATTTCAATGACGGACTAGGAACGGTGGGTTAACTGCCTTGTTCAGGGGCAGAACGAAAGATTTTTACCTTGTCAGCTCGGGGATTCGTTTTTGCAACCTTCCGGTTACTAGTCCAACGCTCTAACCACCTGCCTTACATTGCACTCCATGAGGAGCCTTCGTGGCAGGCTGACTACCTGTTACGCGAGGGCAGCAAGAAGCCAAGGTAAGTTGCTAGCTGGCATTAAACTTATAAAAAACAATCAATCTTAACATAATCACTAGTTAACTACACACGGTTGATGATATTACTAGTTTATGTAGCGTGTCCTGCATTGCATATAATCGATGTGGTGCCTGTTAATTTCTCATTGAATCACAGCCTACTTCGACAAACGGGTGATGATTTAGCACTGTCGTTGCACCAATGTACCTAACCATAAACATCAATGCCTTTCTTTAAAATCAATACACAAGTATATATTTTTAAACCTGCATATTTAGTTCATATTGCCTGCTAACATGAATTTCTTATAACTAGGGAAATTGGGTTACTTCTCTTGCGTTCTGTGAAGGCCGTTCATTGAAAATAAGAATGTGTTCTTAACTGACTTGCCTAGTTAAATAACGTTGTCACGTTCTGACCTTAGTTCTTTTGTTATGTCTTTGTTTTAGTATGGTCAGGGCGTGAGTTGGGTGGGTTGTCTATGTTAGTTTTTCTATGATTTGCTATTTCTGTGTTTGGCCTGGTATGGTTCTCAATCAGAGGCAGCTGTCAATCGTTGTCCCTGATTGAGAACCATATTTAGGTAGCCGGTTTTCTATTGTGTTTTGTGGGTGATTATTTTCTGTTTTCTGTTGTGTGTCTGCACCAGCCACGACTGTTTTCGGTCATTTGTCTTTGTTATTTTGTTATTCATCCTAATAAATATGGACACATACCACGCTGCAGTTTGGTCCTCCTCTTCTCCTTCATATGACGACCGTGACAAAAGTTGTAAAAAAATTAAATAATAATCTGCCAAATCGGTGTCCAAAAATACCGATTTCCGATTGTTATGAAAACTTGAAACCGGCCCTAATTAATCTGCCATTCCGATTAATCGGTCGACCTCTAGTGTGTATGTGCATCAGTGTGTGTCACGATCATTGGTTGAATTAATGCACCAAGACGCAGCATGCTAGAGTTCCACATGTTTATTTGATGAAACTCACAGAAAACAAAAGCGTAAAACGAAACGTGAAGCCAATGTAGTGCTCACAGGCAACTAGACATAGACAAGATCCCACAACAACCCAGTGGGAAAAGGCTGCCTAAATATGATACCCAATCAGAGACAACGATAGACAGCTGCCTCTGATTGGGAACCATACCAGGCCAACATAGATATATAATAACCTAGATAACCCACCCTAGTCACACCCCGACCTAACCAAAATAGAGAATAAAAAGGATCTATAAGGTCAGGGCGTGACAGTGTGTGATGATCTGTGTGAGTGTGTGTGATGTTTCCTTTTTGTGCTGCTGTGTTTTTGCATCCCTGTGTGTTTGTGTGTGTGTGTGTGTGTTGCCTCTCAGTGTGTGTTAGGAGGGTTGATTAGTGCCTCCCTTGCTTAGATATGAGACTTGGGCAGAATGAGAGGGGAGGCGAGGGCAGGGTGAGAGGGGAGGCGAGGGCAGGGTGAGAGGGGAGGGGAGGCGAGGGCAGGGTGAGAGGGGAGGTGAGGCGAGGGCAGGGTGAGAGGGGAGGTGAGGGAGGGCAGGGTGAGAGGGGAGGTGAGGGCAGGGTGAGAGGGGAGGCGAGGGTGAGAGGGGAGGGTGAGAGCAGGGTGGGAGGGGAGGGTGAGAGGGGATGAGAGAGTGTGTGTGTGTGTGTGTGTGTGTGTGTGTGTGTGTGTGTTGCCTCTCAGTGTGTGTTAGGAGGGTTGATTAGTGCCTCCTGGCTTAGATATGAGACTTGGGCAGAGTGAGAGGGGAGGCGAGGGCAGGGTGAGAGGGGAGGTGAGGGCAGGGTGAGAGGGGAGGGGAGGGTGAAAGGGGAGGAGAGGGGAGGGGAGGGTGAAAGGGGAGGGGAGGGTGAGAGGGAAGGGGAGGGTGAGAGGGGAGGGGAGGGTGTGCTGCGTTGGTATTTTGCTTCAATGACTGCAGGAGTCTGTTCCCGCTGCTGCCTGTAATTGCTTTTTAATTGCCAATTTAGATTCATGGCTCCATCAGAGAGGCGTAAATGAGCGCCCTCCCATACGTGGAGTCTCCCACCCCTCACCAGGGGGCTGCCAGGGCCCAGGCTTACACAGAGGGGGCAGCCTGGGTGTGAAAGTGTGTGTGCCTGTGTGTGTGTGTTCCACTGTGTTTGTGTGGCTAAATCAAAGTATCCGTATCAGATTGTTTTTGTTGCTCAGTGTGAGTCTGAGAAATAAGGGTCACATTTATGGGGTGAAGCCTCCAGCAGGGCTAAAGGTCAGGGAAAGATGGTGTGGGGGGGGTAATCCTGTCAGCCCAGCACACAAACAGCAAGAGCAGAGTCCTCCATCATCATTAGAGAGGCCCCTTAGTGACACACATACACACAGCCCAGTAGCAGCAGGCGCCATGCAGTGAGTCTTTTGTCTCTCAGCCTGTGTTTGTCAGACAGTCTCTATTCATCTCTGTTCTGTCTCCTGTCTGCCAGTAAAGTCATCCCAACAGCTCATCAATAGTCTGTGTGTTGTACTGGCTGATTGCTTCTGTTCTAGTGTAGGATGGTTTAGCAGGCTCTGATAACTGGTGTTGTTTCTCATATAGAGAGTAGGAGAGAGAGATGAGAGAGAGAGGAAATGGGTTGAAGCGGAGGTCAACAGAGAGAGAGGAGTAGAGAGAGGTCTGTGCCTCAAAGGGGGTCAGTGCTCTGTGCTCTAACCCTGCTCCTGTTGACTCCTGTGGACTCCTGTTGACTCCTGTGGACTCTGCAGCCCGGTTTATGGGGAGGGGTGGGGGGGTGAATGTTCTGCTCCACTGAGAGCAGAACACTCAGACAAAAGACCCAGGATTCAGTCAACCATCCTCTCAAGACACACACACACACACACACGCAGGTTGTAGACAGGCGCTACGGGAACCTCTTTTATTTTTGATTTGCTTTGGCCCAAGATGCATCTGCTAGCCTCTGAGACTCAACTGAGTCTGTGCGTGTGTGTGGGTACGTCTGTGAGTGTGTATTTGTGTGTGTAAACAACCTTTGGAGGAGAGAGCACCCAGTCAATGGCAATAGTGTAACTTGGCCACCAGAGGGCATGTTATATTCTATTTCCTATATTTCTTTCTTTCTTTGTTTTAGATACAGTATGACAGCCATGGTACTATAATGTAGAGGAATCATATACACTGTTGCTACTGCTTGTTATCGATCCTGTTGCCTAGTAACTTTACCCCTACCTATATGTACATATCTACCTAAATGACCCCGTACCCCTGCACATCGGCTTGGTACTGATACCCCGTGTATATAGCCAAGTTATCCTTACTCATTGTGTATTTATTACTTGTGTTATTATCTGTCTATTTTTTTTAATACATTTTTCTCTGCGCTGTTGGGAAGGGCCCGTGAGTAAACCTTTCAATGTTCGTTTACACCTGTTGTTTACCAAGCGTGTGACAAATCAAATGTGATTTGATTCATTAGGAAATGATTTGGTGTTAATCTGTCTTTGAAATTGGTCATCAGTTGAAGTCACTGCATTTTCTTTTTAGGAACAGAACTGATTGTGACTGAATGTAACTGTGAATCAAATAATCATTTTGGAAGGACACATTTTAAAATACCATTTTCAACATGGCTGCCTGTTATCAACACTAATCAGGCTCATGTTAAAAACAATGAAAAGACATTCTTCCCAGCACACTCTGTGGGGTCATGATTGAATCCAGATGCATTAGAACAGCCGGATGAGAGGCAGATAAAAGACACAAATCCTCTTTTCCTGGTGGCTCTCTAACAGATGTTTAAAAATAGACGCTGCCATTTCACGGTGGTGACTAGCGAGGAGACAGACAGACTGGCAGGCACTGCCACACCAACGTAGCGTAGCCTCTCTCCTTGATTTATAGGGATATTTGGGGCTAGGCGTGGCTAGCTCTGTTCTCTCTGTGCTAATACGTAATATGGCGCTCAGTGGGACAGGGGGAGAGATGGGCACTGTGTGCGTGTGTGTGTGTGTGTCAGCAAGTGAGGGCGAGATGGGCTAAATGTCAGCAGCCTGCTAATAGGCAGGCCTGTACTGTCTCCAGACAGCCACCGTTTACCGTTCCATGGATAGAGATGAAGGGAGGGAGGGAGGAGGAGGCAGAGGAAGAGAGAGGATTGAAGAAGGGGGGTGGAGGAGGATGGAGGGAGAGCGGGAGAGCTGGAGGGAGGAGGAGGCAGAGGAAGAGAGAGGATTGAAGAAGGGGGGTGGAGGAGGATGGAGGGAGAGCTGGAGGGAGGAGGAGGCAGAGGAAGAGAGAGGATTGAAGAAGGAGGATGGATGAGGATGGAGGGAGGAGGAGGCAGAGGAAGAGAGAGGGTTGAAGAAGGAGGGTGGAGGAGGATGGAGGGAGAGCGGGAGAGCTGGAGGGAGGAGGAGGCAGAGGAAGAGAGAGGATTGAAGAAGGAGGGTGGAGGAGGATGGAGGGAGAGCGGGAGAGCTGGAGGGAGGAGGAGGCAGAGGAAGAGAGAGAATTGAAGAAGGAGGGTGGAGGAGGATGGAGGGAGAGCGGGAGAGCTGGAGGGAGGAGGAGGCAGAGGAAGAGAGAGGATTGAAGAAGGAGGGTGGAGGAGGATGGAGGGAGAGCGGGAGAGCTGGAGGGAGGAGGAGGCAGAGGAAGAGAGAGGGTTGAAGAAGGAGGGTGGAGGAGGATGGAGGGAGAGCGGGAGAGCTGGAGGGAGGAGGAGGCAGAGGAAGAGAGAGGGTTGAAGAAGGAGGATGGATGAGGATGGTGGGAGAGCTGGAGGGAGGAGGAGGCAGAGGAAGAGAGAGGATTGAAGAAGGAGGGTGGATGAGGATGGAGGGAGAGCGGGAGGGAGGAGGAGGCAGATGAAGAGAGAGGATTGAAGAAGGGGGTGGAGGAGGATGGAGGGAGAGCGGGAGAGCTGGAGGGAGGAGGAGGCAGAGGAAGAGAGAGGATTGAAGAAGGAGGATGGATGAGGATGGTGGGAGAGCTGGAGGGAGGAGGAGGCAGAGGAAGAGAGAGGATTGAAGAAGGAGGGTGGATGAGGATGGAGGGAGAGCGGGAGAGCTGGAGGGAGGAGGAGGCAGAGGAAGAGAGAGGATTGAAGAAGGAGGGTGGATGAGGATGGAGGGAGAGCGGGAGAGCTGGAGGGAGGAGGAGGCAGAGGAAGAGAGAGGGTTGAAGAAGGAGGGTGGAGGAGGATGGAGGGAGAGCGGGAGGGAGGAGGAGGCAGATGAAGAGAGAGGATTGAAGAAGGGGGTGGAGGAGGATGGAGGGAGAGCGGGAGGGAGGAGGAGGCAGATGAAGAGAGAGGATTGAAGAAGGGGGTGGAGGAGGATGGAGGGAGAGCTGGAGGAGGAGGAGGCAGAGGAAGAGAGAGGATTGAAGGAGGGTGGATGAGGATGGAGGGAGAGCGGGAGGGAGGAGGAGGCAGAGGAAGAGAGAGGGTTGAAGAAGGGGGTGGAGGAGGATGGAGGGAGAGCGGGAGGGAGGAGGAGGAGGCAGAGGAAGAGAGAGGGTTGAAGAAGGAGGGTGGAGGAGGATGGAGGGAGGAGGAGGCAGAGGAAGAGAGAGGCTGGAAGAAGGGGGGTGGAGGAGGATGGAGGGAGAGCTGGAGGGAGGAGGAGGCAGAGGAAGAGAGGATTTAAGAAGGAGGGTGGAGAAGGATGGAGGGAGGAGGAGGCAGAGGAAGAGAGAGGTTTGAAGAAGGGGGTTGGAGGAGGATGGAGGGAGAGCTGGAGGGAGGAGGAGGCAGAGGAAGAGAGAGGATTGAAGAAGGGGGTGGAGGAGGATGGAGGGAGAGCTGGAGGGAGGAGGCAGAGGAAGAGAGAGGGTTGAAGAAGGAGGGTGGATGAGGATGGAGGGAGAGCGGGAGAGCTGGAGGGAGGAGGAGGCAGAGGAAGAGAGAGGGTTGAAGAAGGAGGGTGGATGAGGATGGAGGGAGAGCGGGAGGGAGAAGGAGGCAGAGGAAGAGAGAGGGTTGAAGAAGGAGGGTGGATGAGGATGAAGGGGGAGCGGGGGAGGAGGAGGCAGGGGAAGAGAGGGGGTTGAAGAAGGAGGGTGGTTGAGGATGGAGGAGGCAGAGGAAGAGAGAGGGTTGAAGAAGGAAGGTGGAGGAGGATGGAGGGAGGAGGAGGCAGAGGAAGAGAGAGGGTTGAAGAAGGAGGGTGGATGAGGATGGAGGGAGGAGGAGGCAGAGGAAGAGAGAGGGTTGAAGGAAGGTGGAGGAGGATGGAGGGAGGAGGAGGCAGAGGGCGAGAGTTGAAGAAGGAAGGTGGATGAGGATGGAGGGAGGAGGAGGCAGAGGAAGAGAGGGGGTTGAAGAAGGAGGGTGGAGGATGGAGGGAGAGCTGGAGGGAGGAGGAGGCAGAGGAAGAGAGAGGGTTGAAGAAGGAGGGTGGAGGAGGATGGAGGGAGAGCTGGAGGGAGGAGGAGGCAGAGGAAGAGAGAGGGTTGAAGAAGGAGGGTGGATGAGGATGGAGGGGGGCGGGAGGGAGGAGGCAGAGGAAGAGAGAGGGTTGAAGAAGGGGGTGGATGAGGATGGGGGAGCGGGGGGAGGAGGAGGCAGGGGAAGAGAGAGGGTTGAAGAAGGAGGATGGAGGGGGAGCGGGCCTCTCTGATTTTGAGTTCTTTTGACATATCTGAACCACTTTTCCAGTTGGCTGCTCATCGGGGAGGGAGAGCCCACCTCCCTGACGCTAACACAGCCATTAGGGCAGGAGGGGGGACTGGGGAGGTGCGGCATGGCGTGGGGGTTTGGGGCGAGCGACAGGGGACAGGGGCCAGTCTGCCTGGCTGCTCAGTGAAGCATGTTAAACAACAACGAGGGGCGAACATTAGAGGCATTTAATATGAAATGTTAGTGTGTCAGTGTCACCCCAGGTCATTGGCTGGGAGAGGGGGTAGGGGTAATGGTTTGAAGGGGTGAGCATAATGGGACAGGGGGTAGGGGTAAATGGGACTAAATGTGATGTATTTTCTCAGTGACAGCGGAAAGAGACACACTCACACACATACAAAAACCTACCGTTATTCCCAGGGATCCAAGGGGTTAATTTAGCAGGGTACCTTCCTACCTCCTCCCCCTGCCATTGTACGTGTTTCAATGGCAACAGTACCCTAGCTCTTACCTCTCCTATTATCTGGTGTGGGGAGAGGAGGGTGCAGGAGGGAATAACCACTCTCATCCCTGGACATTCTCTACCATCATCCTCTTTCTACCCTCTCTTCCGTTTCTCTCCAAGAGCCCTTGAATGATGCGTTTCTCCCTCTCCCTCTCGCCATACCCTGGACTAAATACTGTTCTTCTCCCTCTCCCTCTCTCCATACCCTGGACTAAATACTGTTCTTCTCCCTCTCCCTCTCTCCATACCCTGGACTAAATACTGTTCTTCTCCCTCTCCCTCTCTCCATACCCTGGACTAAATACTGTTCTTCTCCCTCTCCCTCTCTCCATACCCTGGACTAAATACTGTTCTTCTCCCTCTCCCTCTCTCCATACCCTGGACTAAATACTGTTCTTCTCCCTCTCTCCATACCCTGGACTAAATACTGTTCTTCTCCCTCTCTCCATACCCTGGACTAAATACTGTTCTTCTCCTTCTCCCTCTCTCCATACCCGGGACTAAATACTGTTCTTCTCCCTCTCCCTCTCTCCATACCCTGGACTAAATACTGTTCTTCTCCCTCTCCCTCTCTCCATACCCTGGACTAAATCCTGTTCTTCTCCTTCTCCCTCTCTCCATACCCTGGACTAAATACTGTTTTTCTCCCTCTCTCCATACCGTGGACTAAATACTGTTCTTCTCCCTCTCCCTCTCTCCATACCCGGGACTAACTACTGTTCTTCTCCCTCTCCCTCTCTCCATACCCTGTACTAAATACTGTTATTCTCCCTCTCTCCATACCCTGTACTAAATACTGTTATTCTCCCTCTCTCCATACCCTGGACTAAATACTGTTATTCTCCCTCTCCCTCTCTCCATACCCTGGACTAAATACTGTTATTCTCCCTCTCCCTCTCTCCATACCCTGGACTAAATACTGTTCTTCTCCCTCTCCCTCTCTCCATACCCTGGACTAAATCCTGTTCTTCTCCTTCTCCCTCTCTCCATACCCTGGACTAAATACTGTTTTTCTCCCTCTCTCCATACCGTGGACTAAATACTATTCTTCTCCCTCTCCCTCTCTCCATACCCGGGACTAACTACTGTTCTTCTCCCTCTCCCTCTCTCCATACCCTGTACTAAATACTGTTATTCTCCCCCTCTCCATACCCTGTACTAAATACTGTTATTCTCCCTCTCTCCATACCCTGGACTAAATACTGTTATTCTCCCTCTCTCCATACCCTGGACTAAATACTATTCTTCTCCCTCTCCCTCTCTCCATACCCTGGACTAAATACTGTTTTTCTCCTTCTCCCTCTCTCCATACCCTGGACTAAATACTGTTCTTCTCCCTCTCTCCATACCCTAGACTAAATACTGTTCTTCTCCCTCTCTCCATACCCGGGACTAAATACTGTTCTTCTCCCTCTCTCCATACCCTGGACTAAATACTGTTCTTCTCCTTCTCCCTCTCTCCATACCATGGACTAAATACTGTTCTTCTCCCTCTCCCTCTCTCCATACCCTGGACTAAATACTGTTCTTCTCCCACTCTCCATGCCCTGGACTAACTACTGTTCTTCTCCTTCTCCCTCTCTCCATACCCTGGACTAAATACTGTTCTTCTCCCACTCTCCATGCCCTGGACTAAATACTGTTCTTCTCCCTCAGCCTCTCTCCATACCCTGGACTAAATACTGTTCTTCTCCCTCTCTCCATACCCTAGACTAAATACTGTTCTTCTCCCTCTCTCCATACCCTGGACTAAATACTGTTCTTCTCCTACTCTCCATGCCCTGGACTAACTACTGTTCTTCTCCTTCTCCCTCTCTCCATGCCCTGGACTAACTACTGTTCTTCTCCCTCTCTCCCCACCCTGGACTAAATACTGTTTTTATCCTTCTCCCTCTCTCCATACCCTGGACTAAATACTGTTCTTCTCCCTCTCTCCATACCCTGGACTAAATACTGTTTTTATCCTTCTCCCTCTCTCCATACCCTGGACTAAATACTGTTCTTCTCCCTCTCTCCATACCCTATACTAAATACTGTTCTTCTCCCTCTCCCTCTCTCCATACCCTGGACTAAATACTGTTTTTATCCTTCTCCCTCTCTCCATACCCTGGACTAAATACTGTTCTTCTCCCACTCTCCATGCCCTGGACTAACTACTGTTCTTCTCCTTCTCCCTCTCTCCATGCCCTGGACTAACTACTGTTCTTCTCCCTCTCTCCCCACCCTGGACTAAATACTGTTTTTATCCTTCTCCCTCTCTCCATACCCTGGACTAAATAATGTTCTTCTCCCTCTTTCTATACCTTGGACTAAATACTGTTCTTCTCCCTCTCCCTCTCTCCATACCCTGGACTAAATACTGTTTTTATCCTTCTCCCTCTCTCCATACCCTGGACTAAATACTGTTCTTCTCCCTCTCTCCATACCCTGGACTAAATACTGTTTTTATCCTTCTCCCTCTCTCCATACCCTGGACTAAATACTGTTCTTCTCCCTCTCTCCATACCCTATACTAAATACTGTTCTTCTCCCTCTCCCTCTCTCCATACCCTGGACTAAATACTGTTTTTATCCTTCTCCCTCTCTCCATACCCTGGACTAAATACTGTTCTTCTTCCACTCTCCATGCCCTGGACTAACTACTGTTCTTCTCCTTCTCCCTCTCTCCATGCCCTGGACTAACTACTGTTCTTCTCCCTCTCTCCCCACCCTGGACTAAATACTGTTTTTATCCTTCTCCCTCTCTCCATACCCTGGACTAAATAATGTTCTTCTCCCTCTTTCTATACCTTGGACTAAATACTGTTCTTCTCCCTCTCCCTCTCTCCATACCCTGGACTAAATACTGTTTTTATCCTTCTCCCTCTCTCCATACCCTGGACTAAATACTGTTCTTCTCCCTCTCTCCATACCCTGGACTAAATACTGTTTTTATCCTTCTCCCTCTCTCCATACCCTGGACTAAATACTGTTCTTCTCCCTCTCTCCATACCCTATACTAAATACTGTTCTTCTCCTTCTCCCTCTCTCCATACCCGGGACTAAATACTGTTCTTCTCCCTCTCCCTCTCTCCATACCCTGGACTAAATACTGTTCTTCTCCCTCTCCCTCTCTCCATACCCTGGACTAAATACTGTTCTTCTCCCTCCCCCTCTCTCCATTCCGTGGATATGTGGCTGGGACAAACCAAAGCTTCTCTGCAGGTTGCCTTTGTAAACGGTGTGTGTTTATGTGTCTGTGTTGTGAGATTGGGGAAGTGATCCCAGGCATGCTGCCAGAGAGAGAGAGGGAGAGAGAGAGTGAGGGGAGAGGAAGAGAGAGGGGGAGCAGATGCTGCTGTGGGCTTTGTTTTCACCGCCAGTTGATGTTCTAGCATGGCTCATCTCCACACACACACACACACACACTCCTGCTCTGTTGTCAGGATCACAGTCAGTGTGCTGGGTAGAGGAGGCTCAGACTACTGCTTCAGTGTCTCTACCACACCTACACTCATATGTCCTGAACAAGACTGTTTCCATCTGTGAAGTAAGAGAACAGTAGCAGCAGTAGAGGATGTGATGCAGTGTAAAGGAGCTCATGTCTGCTTGGTGCTGAGGAATGTCTGTGACTGTCGATTTTCTTCCATTTCACGGTGTCCTCTTCAGAGAGCAGATGACTAGCCTTGCTTAGAATGACGAGAGCACTCAATTTCTGTGTGTGTGTGTGTGAGAATAGGGCCTGGGGGTGGGGGATGTTACCAGAGATGGAGAGAGGGGCCTATTCTTCCCCCCTCTCATCCCCAGGATGTGGTCCATGTGTGTGGACAACCGTGTCGGTCACAGGCCCCCGGGAACAATTACTAAGACTGTGCTTCTCCCTCCCCTCTGTCTTTCTCCTTCTCTCCCTCCCCTCTGTCTTTCTCCCGCTCTCCCTCCCCTCTGTCTTTCTCCCTCTCTCCCTCCCCTCTGTCTTTCTCCCTCCCCTCTGTCTTTCTCCCTCTCTCCTCCCCTGTCTTTCTCCCTCTCTCCCTCCCCTCTGTCTTTCTCCCTCTCTCCCTCCCCTCTGTCTTTCTCCCTCTCTCCCTCCCCTCTGTCTTTCTCCCTCTCTCCCTCCCCTCTGTTTTTCTCTCCCTCCCCCCTCTGTCTTTCTACCTCCCCTCTGTCTTTCTCCCTCTCTCCCTCCCCTCTGTCTTTCTCCCTCTCTCCCTCCCCTCTGTCTTTCTCCCTCTCCTCTGTCTTTCTCCCTCTCTCTCTTTCTCTCAGACTGACTCGGGCCCTCGTGGGGTCAGTAGGGAGCGTCTGGGAGCAGAGGCGCCCCACCAGCAGGAGAAAGGTGGCCCCTCAGTCCCTGCTCACCTCATAGGAAACCCCTATGCCTTTGGCCTGAGCCCCGGTGCTGTCATGCAGGACGCACGCTTCCAGCCCCTCAAGTCAGTAACACTGCCTGTACAGTACAGCGCTGACAGTACACTCTGTCCTACCCTGTCTTTTATAAGGTGTATTTATAATGATCAAATACAATTAACTAAGTAAATCCCCTCGCTTCCTATTCCCCTCCCTCCTTCTCTCCCTCCTCTCCCTTCCCCTCATCTTCCGTCATTATTCCTATATACTTCCTTCCCTCTCCTTCCTTCCTCTCCTCTCACCAGTCTGCCCAGGCAGCTGCCCCATGGAGTGCCCCCTGGTGGTGTACCAGAGGAGTACCTGCGGGGGTTCCGCCCCTACGCCACGGCCGAGGACCTCCGCATGCCTTCTGGACTGCCCCTGGGCCTGGACCCCGCCACCGCCGCCGCAGCCGCCGCCTACTACCATCCCTCCTACCTGCCACATCCCTCCTTCGCCCCCTACAGGTGAGTCAGGACAACACTCGTTGATCTACTGCTAGGTAGCGGTGCTAACAGAACCTTTGGATTGCCTTTAGTGTTGGATACTGTTACAGTGGTTTTAAATGACACCAATGCTAAAGCTCCAGTTAGCCCCTAGTCTTTGGTACTCTTTCCGTTTCCAGTGCTTGCTAACACTCAAAGGCTAGGGATAAAAACATGCTAGCTAGTGTTTGATGTTGTTGTCAGTGGCTACTACCTCCAGGGATGTTGAAGACAGCCCCAGTTAGCCCCTAGTCTTTGGTACTCTTTCCGTTTCCAGTGCTTGCTAACACTCAAAGGCTAGGGATAAAAACATGCTAGCTAGTGTTTGATGTTGTTGTCAGTGGCTACTACCTCCAGGGATGTTGAAGACAGCCCCAGTTAGCCTCTAGTCTTTTTTTTCTGTGGACAGACAGTTTGATGACAAGGGTTAGAATTGATGGAGACAGGTAGTGCTTAGTTAGGATTCGATCCTGTCATTTGCGGGCGTGTGTGTGTGTGCGTGCGCGTGTGGGTTTGATGTGCTGTCTGCTGTAGGCTATGGGACAGGGTGCATGACCGTGCTATGTCAGCAGCACAGCAGGATGAGAGGAGGGCAGAAGTCATCACACACAGCCCAGTAATGGAGTTAATGATGAGATGAGCCATGGAGAGGCAGAGACAGACAGACACAGACATCAGACTGACAACACACACACACACACACACTCTCTGTCTCTCATTTTCTCTCATACTTTCTTTCTCTCTCTCTCTCTCTCTTTCTCTCTCTCTCTCTCTCTCTCTCTCTCTTCTCTCTCTCTCTCTCTCTACCTCTACCTCTACCTCCCCCTCTTTCTCTCTCTCTCTCTCTCTCTCTCTCTCTCTCAAACACACACCACACACACACACACACACACATCCAAAGAGTGAAGTGTGGCTGCTGTACAGCAGTGTGCTGTGTGGGGTTGATTGAGGTTATTTGACAGGTTGGCTGACCCTCTAATGCCCCCTCCTATGGAGACACACAGCTCAGGTTAATGATGTAAATACTGGTTAACTGGGACACTCACGCACTGTTCTATTCTCTCTCTCTCTCTCTCTCTCTCTCTTCTCTTCCTTTCAACCCCTCCCCCCTCTCTCTATCTTTCCTTTCAATTCCCTCCTCTCTGTTGCTCTCTCTTTTCTCTACCCCTCTCTCTACCTCTACCTCTCTCTCTACCTCTCTCTCTCTCTCTCTCTCTCTCTACCTCTCTCTCTCTCTCCTCCCCTCTCTCTCTACTCTCTCCTCTCTCTCTCTCTCTCTCTCTCTCCCCCCCCTCTCTCTCTCTCTCAGGATGGATGATCCGTTCTGTCTATCAGCTCTGAGGTCACCGTTCTACCAGCTCCAAGGAGGGGGAGGCCTTCCCCCCCTGCACCCCTCTGCTGTCCACATGCACCTGCAGGGGGTCCGCTACCCTGGGGACCTCACACACGCCTCACTGTCCGCTCTGCAGTCTGAGAGACTGTCTGAAAGGTCCTGTCCTCTTCTACACACTCATACATACACACACATATAGTGTACACACACATACACACACATATAGTGTACACACACACAAAATGGGAAATTCTCTCTTCCCTAATGTCTCTCTTTCCTTCTCTCTACCCGTATGTCTCTCTTTCCTTCTCTCTACCCGTATGTCTCTCATTCCTTCTCTCTTCCCTTATGTCTCTCTCTCCTTCTCTCTTCCCTAATGTCTCTCTCTCCTTCTCTACCCGTATGTCTCTTTCCTTCTCTCTACCCGTATGTCTCTCTTTCCTTCTCTCTTCCCTTATGTCTCTCTCTCCTTCTCTCTTCCCTAATGTCTCTCTCCTTCTCTCTACCCGTATGTCTCTCTTTCCTTCTCTCTACCCGTATGTCTCTCTTTCCTTCTCTCTTCCCTTATGTCTCTCTCTCCTTCTCTCTTCCCTAATGTCTCTCTCCTTCTCTCTTCCCTTATGTCTCTCTTTCCTTCTCTCTTCCCTTATGTCTCTCTTTCCTTCTCTCTTCCCTTATGTCTCTCTCTCCTTCTCTCTTCCCTTATGTCTCTCTTTCCTTTTCTCTTCCCTAATGTCTCTCTTTCCTTCTCTCTTCCCTTATGTCTCTCTCTCCTTCTCTCTTCCCTTATGTCTCTCTTTCCTTTTCTCTTCCCTAATGTCTCTTTCCTTCTCTCTTCCCGTATGTCTCTCTCTCCTTCTCTCTTCCCTTATGTCTCTCTTTCCTTCTCTCTTCCCTTATGTCTCTCTTTCCTTCTCTCTTCCCTTATGTCTCTCTTTCCTTCTCTCTTCCCTTGTGTCTCTCTTTCCTTCTCTCTTCCCTTATGTCTCTCTTTCCTTCTCTCTTCCCTTGTGTCTCTCTTTCCTTCTCTCTTCCCTTATGTCTCTCTTTCCTTCTCTCTTCCCTTGTGTCTCTCTTTCCTTCTCTCTTCCCTTATGTCTCTCTTTCCTTCTCTCTTCCCTTGTGTCTCTCTCTCCTTCTCTCTTCCCTTATGTCTCTCTCTCCTTCTCTCTTCCCTTATGTCTCTCTCTCCTTCTCTCTCCCTTATGTCTCTCTCTCCTTCTCTCTTCCCTTATGTCTCTCTCTCTCCTTCTCTCTTCCCTTATGTCTCTCTCTCCTTCTCTCTTCCCTTATGTCTCTCTCTCCTTCTCTCTTCCCTTATGTCTCTCTCTCCTTCTCTCTTCCCTTATGTCTCTCTCTCTTCTCTCTTCCCTTATGTCTCTCTCTCCTTCTCTCTTCCTTTATGTCTCTCTCTCCTTCTCTCTTCCTTAATGTGTCTCTCTCCTTCTCTCTTCCCTTATGTCTCTCTTTCCTTCTCTCTTCCCTTATGTCTCTCTTTCCTTTTCTCTTCCCTAATGTCTCTCTTTCCTTCTCTCTTCCCTAATGTCTCTCTTTCCTTCTCTCCTCCCTAATGTCTCTCTTTCCTTCTCTCTTCCCTAATGTCTCTCTTTCCTTTTCTCTTCCCTTATGTCTCTCTTTCCTTCTCTCTTCCCTTATGTCTCTCTCTCCTTCTCTCTTCCCTTGTCTCTCTCTCCTTCTCTCTTCCCTTATGTCTCTCTTTCCTTCTCTCCTCCCTTATGTCTCTCTTTCCTTCTCTCTTCCCTTATGTCTCTCTCTCCTTCTCTCTTCCCTTATGTCTCTCTCTCCTTCTCTCTTCCCTTATGTCTCTCTCTCCTTCTCTCTTCCCTTATGTCTCTCTCTCTCCTCTCTCTTCCCTTATGTCTCTCTCTCCTTCTCTCTTCCCTTATGTCTCTCTCGCCTTCTCTCTTCCCTTATGTCTCTCTCTCCTTCTCTCTTCCCTTATGTCTCTCTCTCCTTCTCTCTTCCCTTATGTCTCTCTCTCCTTCTCTCTTCCCTTATGTCTCTCTCTCCTTCTCTCTTCCCTTATGTCTCTCTCTCCTTCTCTCTTCCCTTATGTCTCTCTCTCCTTCTCTCTTCCCTTATGTCTCTCTCTCCTTCTCTCTTCCCTTATGTCTCTCTCTCCTTCTCTCTTCCCTTATGTCTCTCTCTCCTTCTCTCTTCCCTTATGTCTCTCTCTCCTTCTCTCTTCCCTTATGTCTCTCTCTCCTTCTCTTCCCTTATGTCTCTCTCTCCTTCTCTCTTCCCTTATGTCTCTCTCTCCTTCTCTCTTCCCTTATGTCTCTCTCTCCTTCTCTCTTCCCTTATGTCTCTCTCTCCTTCTCTCTTCCCTTATGTCTCTCTCTCCTTCTCTCTTCCCTTATGTCTCTCTCTCCTTCTCTCTTCCCTTATGTCTCTCTCTCCTTCTCTCTTCCCTTATGTCTCTCTCTCCTTCTCTCTTCCCTTATGTCTCTCTCTCCTTCTCTCTTCCCTTATGTCTCTCTCTCCTTCTCTCTTCCCTTATGTCTCTCTCTCCTTCTCTCTTCCCTTATGTCTCTCTCTCCTTCTCTTTCCCTTATGTCTCTCTCTCCTTCTCTCTTCCCTTATGTCTCTCTCTCCTTCTCTCTTCCCTTATGTCTCTCTCTCCTTCTCTCTTCCCTTATGTCTCTCTCTCCTTCTCTCTTCCCTAATGTCTCTCTTCTACAGGCTCCAGATGGAAGATGAGCTCCGACAGCGAGAGAGGGAGCGCGAGCGTGAACGAGAGCGCGAGAAAGAGAGGGAGCGTGAGGCGGAGCGAGAGAAGGAGCGGGAGAGAGAAAGAGAGAGGGAGCGAGAAAGAGAGAAGGAGCTGGAGCGGGAGAGAGAGCGTGAGCGGGAGAGGGAGCGGGAGAGAGAGAAGGAGCGAGAGAGAGAGAGGGAGATGGAGAGGCAGAAGGAGAGGCAGAAGGAGAGAGTGATGAGAGAGAAGGAGCTACAGTCCAAGGCGATGGAGAGTCACTACCTGGCTGAGCTCCATGCCATGAGAGGACAGGAGGACAGAACCAAGCCTGAGAGACTCACCCCCAACCGGTCAGGTACGACACAACACCACCCCACCATCCTTCAAACCTCTCAAGCACAGTCCTGCCTAACTTTATATTGTACCACTGAAAATATTTCCATGACCTGTGTCACCTCAATAAAAACAGTTCACATCACACTTATATAGGTCTTCAATAATCAGGATAAAAACACATTTTCCCCCTCTTCTCAGACAAAACCAAAGAGCCCACCCTCCAAGCTCCTAAGCCAATGCCACCAGGCCTCCACTCCTCCCTGAGCCAATCACATCACAGCGTTCCCGGCCTGGTCTCTGCCCATGGCCTCTACCTGGGGCCCGGCGGCGTGGGGGCGGGTCTCACCGCCGCCATGATGCTCCAGCGGACCAATGAGGAAGAGCGCTGGTTGGCGCGGCAACGGATGCTTCGCCAGGAGAAGGAGGATCGTCAGTACCAGGTGTCAGAGTTCAGACAGCAGGTCTTAGAGCAACACCTGGACTTGGGACGACCTGGGGAGGGAGGAGAGCTACGCTCCGACACACACAGGTTAGACACACACAGACACACACACACACACACACACACACACACACACACACATACATACACATACATACATATACATACAAATCAATCAAATTCAATCAATCAAATGTATTT
Organism: Oncorhynchus nerka; assembly: GCF_034236695.1. NCBI lineage: Eukaryota > Metazoa > Chordata > Actinopteri > Salmoniformes > Salmonidae > Oncorhynchus > Oncorhynchus nerka. Next base: position 72,938,472 of record NC_088422.1, on the reverse strand, counting down.
ATGAATCCCTTCTTACAACAGCTGATGTCACAAAGTGCTGTACAGAAACCCAGCCTAAAACCCCAAACAGCAAGCAATGCAGGTGTAGAAGCACTGTGGCTAGGAAAAACTCCCTAGGAAGAAACCTACAGAGGAACCAGGATATGAGGGGTGGCCAGTCCTCTTCTGGCTGTGCCGGGTGGAGATTATAACAGAACATGGCCAAGATGTTCAAATGTTCATGGATGACCCAGGGTCAAATAATAATAATCACAGTGGTTGTAGAGGTTGCAACAGGTCAGCACCTCAGGAGTAAATGTTAGTTGGCTTTTCATAGCCGATCATTCAGAGTTAGAGACAGCAGGTGCGGTAGAGAGAGAGAGTCCAAAACAGAAGGTCTGGGACAAGGTAGCACGTCCTGTGAACAGGTCAGGGTTCCATAGCCGCAGGCAGAACAGTTGAAACTGGAGCAGCAGCACAGCAAGGTGGACTGGGGACTCCGAGAGAAAGAAAGAAAGAAAGAAAGAAAGAAATAAAGAAAGAAAGAAAGAAAGAAAGAGAAAAAAAGAGAGACAGAGAGAGCATACGTAAATTCACACAGGACACCAGATAAGACAGGAGAAGTACTCCAGATATAACAGACTGACCCTAACTCCCTGACACATAAACTACTGCAGCATAAATACTGGAGGCTGAGACAGGGGGGGTCGGGAGACACTGTGGCCCCATCCGATGATACCCCCAGACAGGGCCAAACAGGTAGGATATAACCCCACCCACTTTGCCAAAGCACAGCCCCCACACCACTATGGGGGGGGGCAACCCAGACAGGAAGATCATGTCAGTGACTCAATCCACTCAAGCGACGCACCCCTCCTAGGGACGGCATTGAAAAACACCAGTAAGCCAGTGACTCAGCCCCTGTTAGAGGCAGGGTTAGAGGCAGAGAGGCAGGGTTAGAGGCAGAGAATCCCGGTGGAGAGAGGGAGACCGGCCAGGCGGAGACAGCAAGGGCGGTTCGTTGCTCCAGTGCCTTTCCGTTCACCTTCACACTCCTGGGCCAGACTACACTCAATCATAGGACCTACTGAAGAGATGAGTCTTCAATAAAGACTTATAAAGGTTGAGACCGAGTCTGCATCTCTCACTTGGATAGGCAGACCATTCCATAAAAAATGGAGCTCTATAGGAAAAAGCCCTGCCTCCAGCTGTTTGCTTAGAAATTCTAGGGACAGTAAGGAGGCCTGCGTCTTGTGACCGTAGCGTACGTGTAGGTATGTACAGCAGGACCAAATCAGAGAGATAGGTAGGAGCAAGCCCATGTAATGCTTTGAAATCAGCCCTTGCCTTAACAGGAAGCCAGTGTAGGGAGGCTAGCACTGGAGTAATATGATCAAATATTTTTATTCTAGTCAAGATTCTAGCAGCCATATTTAGCACTAACTGAAGTTTATTTAGTGTTTTATCCGGGTAGCCGGAAAGTAGAGCATTGCAGTAGTCTAACCTAGAAGTAACAAAAGCACAGATTAATTTTTCTGCATCATTTTTAGACCGAAAGTTTCAGATTTTTGCAATGTTACGTAGATAGAAAAAAGCTGTCCTTGAAACAGTCTTGATATGTTCATCAAAAGAGAGATCAGGGTCCAGAGTAACGCCGAGGTCCTTCACAGTTTTGTTTGAGACGACTGTACAACCATCAAGATTAATTGTCAGATTCAACAGATGATCTCTTTGTTTCTTGGGACCTAGAACAAGCATCTCTGTTTTGTCCGAGTTTAAAAGTAGAACATTTGCCGCCATCCACTTCCTTATGTCTGAAACACAGGCTTCCAGGGAGGACAATTTTGGGGCTTCACCATGTTTCATCGAAATGTACAGCTGTGTGTCATCCGCATGGCAGTGAAAGTTAACATTATGTTTCCGAATGACATCACCAAGAGGTAAAATATATAGTGAAAACAATAGTGGTCCTAAAATGGAGCCTTGAAGAACACCGAAATTGTTGATTTGTCAGAGGTTTGTCAGAGGACAAACCATCCACCGAGACAAACTGATATCTTTCCGACAGATAAGATCTAAACCAGGCCGCCAGAACTTGTCCGTGTAGACCAATTTGGGTTTCCAATCTCTCCAAAAGAATGTGGTGATCGATGGTATCAAAAGCAGCGCTAAGGTCTAGGAGTACTAGGCCAGATGCAGAGCTCAGTCTGGGGCCATTAAAAGGTCATTTACCACCTTCACAAGTGCAGTCTCAGTGCTATGATGGGGTCTAAAACCAGACTGAAGCATTTCGTATACATTGTTTGTCTTACATTTACATTTACATAAGGGGGGGGGGGGTGAGAGGGATTACTTTATCCTATCCTAGGTATTCCTTAAAGAGGTGGGGTTTCAGGTGTCTCCGGAAGGTGGTGATTGACTCCGCTGTCCTGGCGTCGTGAGGGAGTTTGTTCCACCATTGGGGGGCCAGAGCAGCGAACAGTTTTGACTGGGCTGAGCGGGAACTGTACTTCTTCAGTGGTAGGGAGGCGAGCAGGCCAGAGGTGGATGAACGCAGTGCCCTTGTTTGGGTGAAACTGAGGAAGGCACTGAGTTGCTGCGCAACAGCTTTTTCAACATTTTCAGGCCGATAGTTTTTTATATTTTCTGGGTCAATGTTTGGCTTTTTCAAGAGAGGCTTTATTACTGCCACTTTTAGTGAGTTTGGTACACATCCGGTGGATAGAGAGCCGTTTATTATGTTCAACATAGGAGGGCCAAGCACAGAAAGCAGCTGTTTCAGTAGTTTAGTTGGAATAGGGTCCAGTATGCAGCTTGAAGGTTTAGAGGCCATGATTATTTTCATCAATGTGTCAAGAGATATAATACTAAAACACTTGAGTGTCTCCCTTGATCCTAGGTCCTGACAGAGTTATGCAGACTCAGGACAACTGAGCTTTGGGGGAATACGCTGATTTAAAGAGGAGTCCGTAATTTGCTTTCAAATACCTTCTACACTCTAATAGAGAGGGATTTGTACTCTCTAGTTCTCCAGATGTAGTTCTTCTACTCACTTCACTGGTGCAGTTGGCAGGAGCTGTGAGATATGGTAGAATCTGAGTTTCTCTCTCTCTCTCTCTCTCTCTCTCTGTGATGTGTGCTGGCTGTGATCGTGTCACTGCCTTCCTGATGGGGACAGTTTCTAGCTGCGTACGGTGCAGTGCCATGCTGCAGTATGGCAGCCTTCACAAGTCTGTTAGGCAAGAGGATGTAGGGGAAGATAAAGGCAGTCACATGAATCATCCTCTCGATTCCTATCTCCTAACACCTGACAGCCCCATCACTCACTCACTCACGCACACACACACACACAGTAGGCTCTAAGGCTTCTGGGGTAGTGATGTCCTTGATTGGTTTCAGTTAGTTGGGGTCCTAATGCCTGATGGTTATTGGCTCATCAGGAGGATATTTACATTATCATTCAGGCAGTGAGGGGAGCAGCTAAAATATAAAAAGGCTAATTCTTGGCTAATCTTCTCCACCTTGTACAGCTTAAGCCCCCTGTTCTCCCTCTGTGTGTGTGACTGTGTGTGTGCGTGCGTGCGTGTGTGTGTGTGTGTGCGTTGCTGGCCCTGCCATGTGTTTTAGTAGGTAGGTCAGGTTTCATGGGTGGGGTTAATACAGGTCTGGTAGACACACTGTTCCTATCTGTAATCCTGCTATATAATCACCTTGATATGGTGTGCTGGGTTCTTTACAACCCAGGGGCTGCAGATTGCAGATACCCACACTCAGAGAGAGTCCATATCGCTGGAGGCATGTAGAGTCAGATTAGGAGGTAGAGTGCCAGGTTTGGTATTGAGAGGTTCTGGACAGTTCTGTCCCTCCGTCTGTGTCCTTCCATCTGCCAATCTCTGTCTCTGTTTTTGTTATCTGTCTGATAGTTGTTTTCTCTCCCTCATCCTGAGTCTGTCTGTCTGTCTGTCAGTTGAATCTGTGTCTGTTTCATCCTGTCATGTTTGTCCGTCTGTCAGTATTCCTCTGTGTGAACCGTGTGTGTTGAAAGGCAGTGGTAGATCAAAGCAACCCAGGCTGGCTGTCGAGGTGTAGAGCAGAGGCCTGTGTACTCTGACCACATCCTCCTCTCCTTTCCTCTCCACTATACTCCGGGCTACTCTGCCTGGACCTGATAAGACCATCACAGAGAGGAAAAGAGAGAGAACAGAGGGAGGGAGGTGCCTACCTATAGGTGTGTGTATCTGGGAGAATGTGTATCTGGAGTTTAGATGTGTCAATTACAGAGGAATGTGTGTGTACCTGGGAGAAGGTGTATGTGCGGAGTTTAGGTGTGTGAATTACAGAGGAATGTGTGTGTATCTGGGAGAAGGTGTATGTGTTGAGTTTAGGTGTGTGAATTACAGAGGAAGGTGTGTGTATCTGGGAGAAGGTGGATGTGTGGAGTTTAGGTGTGTGAATTACAGAGGAATGTGTGTGTATCTGAGAGAAGGTGTATGTGTTGAGTTTAGGTGTGTGAATTACAGAGGAATGTGTGTGTATCTGGGAGAAGGTGTATGTGTGGAGTTTAGGTGTGTGAATTACAGAGGAATGTGTGTGTATAATGGCTCATTGTGACACAACACAGTGCTCATTACAGTCTCTCTTTCTCTCTCTCTCTCTCTCTCCCTTCTCTCCCTCTCTCTCTCTCTCTCTAAATCTATCTCTCTTTCTCTCTCTCCCTCTCTCTCTCTCTAAATCTCTCTCTTTCTCTCTTTCTCTCTCCCTCTCTCGCTCTCTCTCCCTCTCTCTCCCTTCTCTCTCTCTCTAAATCTCTCTCTCTCTTCTCTCTCCCTCTCTCTCCCTTCTCTCTCTCTCTCTCTCTAAATCTCTCTCTCTCTCTCTCTCTCTCAGGTCCATACCAAATCACCACGAGCCGGGTGGCCGCGACATCCACCCCCACCTGGGCGCCCCTCCTCCTCTCATCTCCCCAAACCCCTCCAGTCCCGCGACCACCCCCACCCCCTCCCCCCACCACCCTGTGGAACCCTGCCTCCCTCATCGATACCGCCTCAGACTCACGACGCACCACCCACCACGACCCACCGGGCTTGGGCCACTACGACCTCAGCCGCTTGCCTCCCAAACTGGAGGATGGGCTCCGGAGGGGCAGGGACCGGGACGGGGGCCTGGAGAAGTACCACCCCCATCTCCGAGGCCCCCCGGGGCTGCCTGAGCCCAGCACCTTCCTGGCAGAGCTGGAGAAATCCACCCAGACCTTCTTCAGCCAGCAGAGGGCCTCGCTGTCCCTGCCCAGCCAGTACGGAGAGCTGGGGGGAGGGATGAAGAGCAGCGGGGCCCTGAAGAGCCTCCAGGGGCCCCCAGGAATGGGGAGACAAAGCCAGGCCCAGCGACACAGTCTGGGACAGGGAATGGGGCCTGAGTCTGGCCTAATGTATGATGAGTTTCTCCAGCAGCACCGTAGGCCTGTCAGTAAACTGGACCTGGAGGAGAGGAGGAGGAGAGAGGCCAGGGAAAAAGGTGAGATATACCCTACTGCTGCTAAACCCATTGTTTCACGCTTGTGTTTTTAGAGTTTAGTTGATTTTGTTTCGATGTTTAGTTTTTGTGTTATGTTGAAAATGCATTCCAGGCTAAAAAAGTGTTAAGATTCTGTTTGTGTCGTGGTAGTATGTACTGAAGTTGTAGGTTGTGGTTGTGTAATGGTAGTATGTACTGAAGTTGTAGGTTGTGGTTGTGTAGTGGTAGTATGTACGGAAGTTGTAAGTTCTGTTTGTCATGGTAGTATGTACTGAAGTTGTAGGTTGTGGTTGTGTAGTGGTAGTATGTACTGAAGTTGTAGGTTGTGGTTGTGTAATGGTAGTATGTACTGAAGTTATAGGTTGTGGTTGTGTAGTGGTAGTATGTACTGAAGTTATAGGTTGTGGTTGTGTAATGGTAGTATGTACTGAAGTTGTAGGTTGTGGTTGTGTAATGGTAGTATGTACTGAAGTTGTAGGTTGTGGTTGTGTAGTGGTAGTATGTACTGAAGTTATAGGTTGTGGTTGTGTAATGGTAGTATGTACTGAAGTTGTGGTTGTGTAATGGTAGTATGTACTGAAGTTGTAGGTTGTGGTTGTGTAATGGTAGTATGTACTGAAGTTATAGGTTGTGGTTGTGTAATGTTAGTATGTACTGAAGTTGTAGGTTGTGGTTGTGTAATGGTAGTATGTACTGAAGTTGTAGGTTGTGGTTGTGTAGTGGTAGTATGTACTGAAGTTGTAAGTTGTGGTTGTGTAATGGTAGTATGTACTGAAGTTGTAAGTTGTGGTTGTGTAGTGGTAGTATGTACTGAAGTTGTAGGTTGTGGTTGTGTAGTGGTAGTATGTACTGACGTTGTGGTTGTGTAATGGTAGTATGTACTGAAGTTGTAGGTTCTGTTTGTGTAATGGTAGAATGTACTGAAGTTGTAGGTTGTGGTTGTGTAATGGTAGTATGTACTGAAGTTGTAGGTTGTGGTTGTGTGGTGGTAGTATGTACTGAAGTTGTAGGTTGTGGTTGTGTAATGGTAGTATGTACTGAAGTTGTATGTTGTGTTTGTGTAGTGGTAGTATGTACTGAAGTTGTATGTTGTGTTTGTGTAGTGGTAGTATGTACTGAAGTTGTAGGTTGTGTTTGTGTAGTGGTAGTATGTACTGAAGTTGTAGGTTGTGGTTGTGTAGTGGTAGTATGTACTGAAGTTATAGGTTGTGGTTGTGTAATGGTAGTATGTACTGAAGTTGTAGGTTGTGGTTGTGTAATGGTAGTATGTACTGAAGTTGTAGGTTGTGGTTGTGTAGTGGTAGTATGTACTGAAGTTGTAGGTTGTGGTTGTGTAATGGTAGTATGTACTGAAGTTGTAGGTTGTGGTTGTGTAATGGTAGTATGTACTGAAGTTGTAGGTTGTGGTTGTGTAATGGTAGTATGTACTGAAGTTATAGGTTGTGGTTGTGTAATGGTAGTATGTACTGAAGTTGTAGGTTGTGGTTGTGTAATGGTAGTATGTACTGAAGTTGTAGGTTGTGGTTGTGTAGTGGTAGTATGTACTGAAGTTGTAGGTTGTGGTTGTGTAGTGGTAGTATGTACTGAAGTTGTAGGTTGTGGTTGTGTAGTGGTAGTATGTACTGAAGTTGTAGGTTGTGGTTGTGTAGTGGTAGTATGTACTGAAGTTGTAGGTTGT